>NW_026901239.1:3187500-3203978 GCF_033783945.1 Neopsephotus bourkii
AACCCTAACTCTAAACCAACCCTAACCCTAACTCTAACCCTAACACCTAACCCTAACCCTAACCCTAACACCTAACCCTAACCCTAACACTAACCCATAACCCTAACCCCTAACCCTAACCCTAACCCTAACTTAGGTGAAGGCTTCCATTTGCCAGTGTTATGGCAGCAACGTGCTGTCCTTTCATGTGACGCTGTAATGTATGTATACATGTATGTATATCTCTACTTCAGTAGGTCAGTAAAATATAAAAGGTCACATAGCTACACAATACATATTTTTATTTTGTTTTTGAAGTTTTAATTCAACAGCAGAACTCTGTCAAACGAGAGTATAAGCTTTTTTTTTTCCTAGCTCAACTTTCCTATGTACCAAGATTTAAGAAGAAACTCTAAAGAAACAAAAAGACACAGGCAGAGGAGACAAAAAGAGATTGCTTGCAATTTCTTCAAGTGTATCCGTTGCTCTCTGTGTGCAATGATTTTCCTTTTTGAATTTTAGACAGGGGGCATTGAAAAGATTTTATGAACATCAGTCCATTTAAATGCATCCCCAGGGAGGTAGGGAAGCATTGTCTCCACTAGGCAGATGGAGGCCTTTAACAGTCCCTTCCATCTTAAACCATTCAATGAGTCTATGATAAAACGTGATGCCAAAATGCTACAGACTTACAAATAAACCAAAGTACAACACAGTGAACAAACATCCAGTTCTCTTCTATAATTTCCTGGAGTTTAAGAATCACAGGGACCAAGATACTGAAAAACTAGTGCAGAGATGGAGCACAAATGTTGGAGGAGCCTTCAGGTGAGACCACAGCATGCAAATAAAGGGCCCTTTCTAGGGTTAAAGGCCTAAACTATGCGAATCATGATGATGTGTCATGTATCTGTGGCCTGATATTATAATACAACTTTTACATGTTGTTGAAACAGAACAGTGACAGGCAAGACACTGTGGAATCTTACACATCTAAATAAACAGGATGTGATGGATTTTTAAATCAGCAGTTAAAAATTAAACAACAAAGAGATAGGAAATGTTTGTCGTCTTACTCTGCACCTCCAAAGGGACTTTATTCATTTTGGTTTTGAAAAAAAAGCATCATCAGAGATTTGTAAGAAAAGATAGGGCTGTCTACCACCTACCAGCTTCCATTTCAAAGTGATTAAAATAAATCCCCGGCATAAAGAAAAACTTAGCACATTTTGTTTGTGTCACATCATTGGGAGAGATGTTAATTCATCATCTTCTTCTTAAAAAAAAAAAAAAGAAAACCATATAATCTTACTCTGATGATTTCTTCCAATTACCTCAACTAGCAAGGACTGGAGCTTAAACTGGAATCTATGAGTGTGAAAGGGAGTAATTTACTTCAAGTTGGTACTTGTAAAAGCATGTCTGGAGGAAGAAAGGGTCGTTCCCATTGTGGGAGGAAGTTACATAGAGTTTTATGCTCATTGTTCTCTTTCAGATACTGCAGGGAAGTTATTTCTGCCAAAGCATGCAATATTCCAAGTGCTGGTAAAGCAACACTTTGCACTGACTGTGCAACAAGGGAATATACTTTAATGAGTGGAAGAGTCAGCTATGGCCTACAATCATACAGTCATCCATGTGAAATAATAAAACATAATTAAAACTGTTATTTGTATATGCAGTGTTTATTAATTTTACCTTTTCATCAATGGTTTGAATCTTATTGAAAGAGAGGGAATATCTCATGCTAAGTTTAGTAAAATTTTTGTTTATAATGTCTCATGGTTTCTAGGAAAGCCTCAGGTCCCCTTGCATTTCCTGGAACCTGGGTTCTAAACATATAAGCACTGAAGCAGTAAAAATTCTACAATAAATATCTAGCTATGTATTCTACTTGACAAGAAAAATCTTCATCAAGAAGATTTGAACTGCAAAGAGCAGCAAACCATTTCTAGAAGTTTCTGGCCTTTTCATATCAGTCTATATCATTAACCCTTAGCAGGGACTAGCTTAAGAAACTCTATACTTAGGGATGTTTGAGGTTAAAGATGGTAGGTCTAATGATTGCATTTGATCTTCGAACTTATGGCAGTAATGGCTCACACATTCCTAAGTAATTGCTAATGGTGTAGGTTATTCCAGGCAGACAAAATTTCTGACTTTCTATAACATTTCTTGCTTAATGAATGGCCAAGATTTAACTGACTGGCAGTTTAACATCTCTCTTATTTCCTTCAGAAAAGGAAGGAAAAGAAAGAAAAGAAGTAATGTTCTGGTTTGTAATGTGTAGAGCTGACACAGAGCTGTCAGACATTTCATTTCAACTAATCCTTCCTAGGAAGTGGAACATTATGTGAGCTCTAAGTTCTCTGAGAGTTTATTGATTTCACGCTGACCAAATAAACAAGTGACATCAACCCTGTAGGCTTGCTGCCAGAAAGCAAAATGGCAGCTTCTAGTATCCAGGTGCAGGTGGGTTGGCTTGTCTTTTCAAACTGAATGAACACAAGATGGCAAAGGTGCCTCTTACTTTAGTCAGTAGCAAGCGCAACACTATTTCATGGAAGAGCTGCTTATAAATGTAAATTTTTGTAAAATGAGTGCAGGTCACTTGGTGATGAAGTAGCCCAAGCCATGTGTTTTAACTGCAGCTGACAACATGCTGCTTAATTGACTAGAGCTAAACCAGCATGATGTACTTGCACATGAATACGTGGAAGAAACAGCTTCCTGAATATTTAAATGGACAATGTCAAGACAGTCACAAATACTGTATTAGCATGACAAATACAGTTTGCCATCTGGAATCACAGAAGAAATCTCTCACTGCTGAATACAATATTTTCTGAAGCCTATTGGTATTTATTTAGAGTCTCTTGTCTGCCGTCATTCTCAAAAATGCTACTAATTTATCAGCAAGAGGTCTATGCAGCCTAGATATTCACTAAGCCAGATCAGTGAAGAGCCACTCTTATACATCATGGAACTTATTAGCCATGTACATTTTTTTCCCTTGATTTCAAATGAGCGGGACCAATTTGCTACACAGCTCACAGGTGGGAGTGAAAGGCATATAGGACAGTGTATTGCCAAATACATGTAGTTCAATTACAGTAAGTAGGACAGTATACAGTGAATAACTTGGAGTGAATAGCTTGGAGAAAGTGCCTTCAGAAACTGACCTCCCAGTGCATGAGTGAAGCATAAGCAAATGGACAATACAATACATACATAAGAATTTTAAGTGTTAACGCTACACTTCATTTCAGATGGATGTATTTCTTTGAAAGGAGCCAAGTCCAAAACCTTTAGACTCTACTACATGCTCAAAACAGATTGAAGAAATTTTGTCAGCTCTCTCTTGCTAACTTAAAGTTGCTTTGAAGAGCAGTCTGTGGCATAACTGTTGAAAGACGTCTCTATCTGTGGACACAACTGCAGAACTGTACTGTATTCTGCTCTCTCAATACTGACACCATTTCCAACAATAAACATAATTCCAACTTGCAATAAGACATAACTTATAAGTGCAAGTTACACTAAGACAGAATTAAACTCATTTTTCCCTGCTAATGGCCACATCTTGACAGATCAAGAAACAGACATCAGAATTTATTCTATTTCTAATGCAAACTGTTAAGAGGCATAGGAGGCACTTCCTGTATTTCTCTACAAAGGAGAAAAAGGATGGAATTCTAGTAATTTTTAAGGTACACATGTTTTTGTAAGTTTGAGCATACGCAATAAAAAAAAAAAAAAGTGGTATGCTATGATGGAACATGCATGTCCTGTGAGGCATGCAAGGCCTGATCTGCTTTTCACACCCTGGGAATGCAGAGAAGAGTTCAGCATCTCCCTGACGATCCATAATGTGATTAGAATCTGAGCAATTTGCCTACCCTGCAGGGTGGGAAACTTTGAAAAAAAATATATATTATTGAAGGAAGTTTATTCTCTAGGGCCCAAATTTCTCTAGTAGACAGATAATGGCACAGGGTGGTGTAACCAGAAAATGTAATTCTGAGTCTATCCAAGTGAAAACGAAAGTAATGTGTTATTCTTTTGGTACAGACTAGAAATAAATAAAAGCAAACTGATTTTACTGTCGTAGGCTCAATGTCATACTTAGAAATGTTTTTACTCTTGGCAGACAGGAAGGCCAAGGTTAGGGGGTCTGAATATCACCAGTGCTTCCATGAGGCTGGCAGGAAGGGCTACCTAGATTACTAAATGATGTGTGCTTTGTACTTAATGAGCTATTCCTCAATTTTTTGTATTCAATATAGAGAAAAAGAAGTTACTTTGAGAAGTTCATTTGTCACAAGCGGATGAGTGGTTTTGATGTATGCATACATACATACAGTCTAAACCACCTTTTTTCTCTGTTACCGAGCACATTATTAATAAGAAACAGAACATTATGTTCATGTATTAAACCTTTGTCATAAGATTTGCTGTCTTTGAAGTTACACAAAGGTAATTTGTGAAATAATTAATGAACTTTGCTGTAGGTGTGCTAAAAAATACGTTTCTTCATTATGGTAGCTGAATTGCATTTACTGAGAAGAAAAACAATATCATAGTAATGCTGAATTACAATTCTCAGGTGACTGATTCTTAATGAAATATTGTAGAATTTGCACTACCTGACTTCGATAACACCTATTACTGCTTTGTCCACAAGCACAATTAAATATATAGCAAGCACATCTATGTTTTTATAATATATGCAATTTTATATATACATGTCCCCCCCACTATATTACAACACAATATATATGTGTATATTTTTCCCTACTACTAACTAATGCTAACATTTTTTTTCGGAGTGCTCTTTCTACTATGAAAGAGAAGCTATTAAGGAAACCCAACAAACAAAAAAGTATACTGAGCCTCATGACAGAATACATGCTAACTTTCAAAACCAAAAGGTTTTAAGGTCATCAGACTGCTGAAGTTCTTCCCATAAGACCTTTTCTGCTATTCTTACAAATTGAATATCACAAAATTGCTGACACCTTTACAGGAAGAGACCAGAATTCATCTTGAGGATAAACAAGTTTGTTGGCTACCACCAGCCAATGCAAAAGAGTCCCAAAAGCGAAGAGATCAATCTGGCTCAAATCCACGTGACATCAGCCTGCAGCTCCTTAGGGAAATCAAAGTTTCAGCTCATTACAGGTGATGTCCACACACATAAAAACACATGTGCACACACACTTCGAAGTTCTGCTTGTTTCATATACTGTATTATTGTGACAGACTAAAACACTTCCCCTTTTAAAGATAATAAAGCCAACCTGTTTATAAGGCTAAGCACCCTACAGATGCAAAGATTTGCCCTCAGTAGAAGTACCACTGATAGACACCTTTACATGAGGTTGTAGTTCTGTGTAAGTTTTCAGGTACTTTTTAATTATTTTATTGTATTTTTATTAATACAGTGTAATTTTTGTATCTTATCAGTAAGGCAGAAGTTGAAAGATGTAGGTACTGCAGCGAGATATGACTAGTAGTTGATAAAGGAAACATTGGCCAGCTTAACAAATGGTTAGAAAGGTGGTGTCATAGTCAGGGGTTTGGGTGTCTTGAACATGGGACCCAAGTTTGTAGGCCAGGTCTAGTGGGGGCTGGTGGAGCTGGTTGATAAAGAAGGGGAAGAGTGGTTTTGGTAGGAGGCTTGCCAGACTGGTCAAGGAGCTGATTTCAGTAAGGCATTTGATACTGTCTCCCACAGCTTTCTCACAGATAAGCTAAGGAAGTGTGGGCTTGACGATCAGGTAGTGAGGTGGATCAAGAACTGGTTGGAAGGAAGAAGGCAGAGAGTTGTGGTCAATGGTGCAGAATCTAGCTGGAGGTCTGTGACTAGTGAAGTCCCTCAGGGGTCGGTGCTGGGACCAGTGCTGTTTAGTATTTTCATGAACGACCTGGATGAGGGAACTGAGTGTACTCTCAGCAAGTTCGCTGATGACACTAAACTGGGAGGAATGGCTGACACACCAGAAGGCTGTGCTGCCATTCAGCGAAACCTGGACAGGCTGGAGAGTTGGGCAGGGAGAAATTTGATGAAATTCAACAAGGGGAAGTGTAGAGTCTTGCATCTGGGGAAGAACAACCCCATGTACCAGTGCAGGTTGGGGACTGACCTGCTGGAAAGTAGCGAAGGGGAAAGGGACCTGGGGGTCCTGGTGGATAGGAGGATGAACATGAGCCAGCAATGTGCCCTTGTGGCCAAGAAGGCAAATGGCATCCTGGGGTGCATTAGAAAGAGTGTGGTTAGTAGGTCAAGAGAGGTTCTCCTCCCCCTCTATTCTGCCTTGGTTAGGCCGCATCTGGAATATTGTGTGCAGTTCTGGGCCCCTCAGTTCAAGAAGGACAGGGAACTGCTTGAAAGAGTCCAGCGCAGAGCCACAAAGATGATTAAGGGAGTGGAACACCTCCCTTATGAGGAGCGGCTGAAGGAGCTGGGTCTCTTCAGCTTGGAGAAGAGGAGACTGAGGGGTGACCTCATAAGTGTTTACAAATATGTAATGGGTGGGTGTCAGGATAATGGAGCTAGGCTTTTTTCAGTGATATCCAGTGATAGGACAAGGGGCAGTGGGTGCAAACTGGAGCATAGAAGGTTCCACGTTAACATCAGGAAGAACTTCTTTACTGTGAGAGTGAAAGAGCACTGGAACAGGTTGCCCAGGGGGGTTGTGGAGTCTCCCATAATGGAGATATTCAAGGCCCACCTGGACAAGTTCCTGTGTGATGTATTCTAGGTTATCCTGCTCTTGCAGGGGGGTTGGACCAGATGATCTCTTGAGGTCCCTTCCAACCCTTGGGATTCCGTGATTCTGTGAAGGAGGCTTTAAACTACATGTGTTGGGGGAGGGGGTCATCATTACATCTCAACACATCCAGTCAGTTGCCAACACCGATAGTAAATGCATGGAGCAATGCAGAGATATTCCAGCCGCTCCAGCCAATGAGCCAGCTTCATTTGGATCTCAGCTCAGATGCCTCTATACAAATGCCTGAAGCATGAGAAACAAACAAGAGGAATTAGAGATGTGTGCACATCTACGGGGGTTTGATGATATAATAGGCATCGCAGAAACATAGTGGGATGGCTCCTATGACTGGAGTGTTGGAATGGAAGGTTACAGGCTCTTTAGAAAAGACAGGCCTGGCAAGCGCAGAGGGGGAGTTGCCCTTTATGTTAGGGATAGGCTGGAGAGTATGAAACTGTCTGGGGACAGGTGAGCAGTTAACAGAGAGTTTGTGGGTCAGGGTTAAAGGGAAAACAGCAATGGGAGACATTACTGTGAGGATCTGTTACAGACTGCCTGATCAAGGAGAGGCTGTGGATGAAGTGCTCCATAGGCAGATAGGAAAAGCCTCGCGTTCACAGGCCCTCGTTCTCATGGGTGACTTCAACCACCCTGACATCTGTTGGAATGAAGGTACTGCCTGGCACAAGCAATCCGGGAGGTTCCTCGATTGTGTGGAAGACAACTTCCTTCTGCAAGTAACAGAGGAGTCGACAAGGAGAGGTGCCATGCTTGACCTTGTGCTCACCAACAGGGAAGGGCTTGTTGGAAATGTGACGCTTCAGGGCAGCCTTGGATGCAGCGATCACGAGATGGTTGAATTTGAGATCCTCAGGACAATGAGAAGAGCGTGCAGCAACCTCACTGCCGTAGATTTAAAGAGAGCAGACTTTGGCCTCTTCAGGAACCTGCTTACTAAGGTTCCATGGGATATAGCCCCAGAGGGCAGGGGGGCCCAAGGCTGTTGGTTGATATTCAAGGATCACCTGCTACGAGCTTGGAAGTGTTGCATCCCAACTAGAAGGAAGTGCAGCAGGAGGGCCAGGAGACCTCCTTGGATGGATAAGGAGCTGCTGAGGAAAATTCAAATGAAAAAAGAGTCTTATAGAAAGTGGAAGCAAGGACAGGCGGCCTGGGAAGTGTACAGGGATGTTGTCCGGGAAACTAGGGACCAGGTAAGGAAAGCTAAGGCCCAGTTAGAATTAAACTTGGCTAGGGATATTAAGGATAACAGGTAGGGATTCTACAGGTACATAGCAAACAAAAAGACTAGGGAGAATGTAAGCCCCCTCAAGAAGCTCTTGGGAGAACTAGATACCATGGATTTGGAGAAGGCTGAGGTTCTGAATGACTTCTTTACCTCGGTCTTCACTGGCAAATACTCTGACCCCACCACCCAAGTCTTGGAAGGCAGATGCAGGGACTGTGAGAATCAAGACCTTGGGCGAACTGTAGGAGAGGAATTGGTTCGAGACCATCTTAAAAATCTGAATGTGCACGAGTCCATGGGTCCTGATGGAATCCATTCGAGGGTGCTGAAGGAGCTGGCAAATGAAGTTGCTAAGCCACTGGCCACCATATTTGAAAAATCATGGCAGTCAGGTGAAGTTCCTAATGACTGCAAAAAGGGAAATATAGCCCCCATTTTCAAGAAGGGGAAAATGGATGACCTGGGGAATTACAGACCAGTCAGTCTCACCTCTGTGCCTGGCAAAATCTTGGAGCAGATTTTCCTGGAAGCCATGCTAAGGCACATGAAAATCAACAAGGTGCTTGGTGACAGCCAGCATGAATACACTAAGGGGAAATCCTGACTGACCAATTTGGTGGCCTTCTATGATGGGGTTACAGAATTGATGGACAGGGGTAGAGCAGTTGATGTCATCTACCTGGATTTGTGTAAAGCGTTCAACACTGTCCCACACGACATCCTTGTCTCTAAATTGGAGAGACATCAATTTGATGAACGGAACACTCGGTGGATAAAGAACTGGCTGGAGGGGTGCATGCAAAGAGGTGTGGTCAATGGCTCAATGTCCAGCTGGAGACCAGTAACAAGTGGTGTCCCTCAGGGATCGGTGTTGGGACCGATCTTGTTTAACATCTTTGTTGCTGACATAGACAGTGGGATTGAGTGCGCCCTCAGCAAGTTTACCGATGACACCAAGCTGTGAGGTTCGGTTGATACGCTTGAGGGAAGGAATGCCATCCAGAGGGACCTTGACACACTTGTGAGGTGGGCTGATGCCAACCTCATGAAGTTGAACCATGACAAGTGCAAGGTCCTTCACCTGGGTCGGAACAATCCCAGACACAGCTACAGGTTGGGCAGAGAAGAGATTCAGAGCAGCCCTGCAGAGAAGGACTTGGGGGTGCTGGTCAATGAGAAAATGAACACGAGCCGGCTTCAGTGTGCGCTTGCAGCCCAGGAAGCCAACTGTATCCTGGGCTGCATCAAAAGGAGCATGACCAGAAGGTCGAAGGATGTGATCCTGCCCTTCTACTCTGCTCTTGTGAGACCTCACCTGGAGTATTGTGTGAAGTTCTGGTGATCTCAACATAAAAGGGACATGGAACTGTTGGAACAAGTCCAGAGGAGGGCCACGAGGATGATCAGGGGCTGGAGCATCTCCCGTATGAAGATAGGCTGAGAAAGTTGGGTCTGTTCAGCCTGGAGAAGAGAAGGCTGCATGGAGACCTCATAGCAGCCCTCCAGTATCTGAAGGGGGCCTATAGGGATGCTGGGGAGGGACTCTTTATTAGGAACTGTAGCAATAGGACAAGGGGTAATGGGTTAAAACTTAAACAGGGGAGGTTAAATTGGATATAAGGAGGAAATTCTTTCCTGTTAGGGTGGTGAGGCACTGGAATAGGTTGCCCAGGGATGCTGTGAAAGCTCCATCCCTGGCAGTGCTCAAGGCCAGGTTGGATGAGGCCTTGGGTGATATGGTTTAGTGCGAGGTGTCCCTGCCCATGGCAGGGGAGTTGGAACTGGATGATCTTAAGGTCCTTTACAACCCTAACTATTCTATGAATCTATTAAATGTTCTGGTCAGTGTTTCAAAAGGTTTTTCTCTTTTTGGAGTAGCTACAATTTAACAAAATGGAAAACAGACTTAAAGGGATCCTTGCCCTTGTAAGAAACAAGGCTGTGCATCAGGAAACAGGGGCTTAACACTTGGCAGCACTACTAAGAAGTTGACCAGCTTATTACCCTACGACAAGGAAAGGAATGAGTAGCCCTGGGGAAATGCTAAGTTATGGTAAGTGCCAGTGCTTCAGCAGAAAGGAGAGTACTTCTCCCAGAAGGGGAAACAAACCAACCAACCAACCAGCAACAAACAAGCAAAGAAACAAAATAAGGGAAAAAAACCCCAAAACACCTCCCCCCCAAATCCCCCCAAACCAACAAAACAACAAACAACAAAACAAAACATCAGAAAGAAAGGGGAAAAAAAACCCCAAACCCTAAGAAATTAATGAAAAGAACATTTTGAGTCCATGCTCCGTATGAGTCCCAGCTGTTCTGCAGCTGTTCCTGCTCCTTTCTCATCCCTGTACTGTGTCATGTTCTGTGCTGCTCCCGCCTCTAAGGCCATGCGCAAGCCTTCTAAGGGTATGTGAAGCAACAGCCAGGGTGGCTGAGACATCCCATATTTTATTTGGGATTACAAAATTTAGACTTTACATCACAGAATAACACACACAATACAAGCAGTAATCTCAACCACCACTAACTAGGAGATTGGTCAAGGAGCAGCCACTGAAATGAAACCTTTGAAAAAAGTTCTGAAGTAATCATGGTTCTAATTAACTTGCCCTGAAAGTAAAAATGGGGGTTTATGACTTCTTAATGAAATTATCAGCACTTCTGTGAAAATACTGAACTTGCCTCCTCTGTGTAGAGTATCTAGAGCAACAATACTCTTTTTGAAGATCTCATAACAGAAATCCTGTTTTTGAAGAAAGGTTTATTTTGGAAACATGCCAAAGACACCAAAAGTATCTAAGGATACCTTCACAGTGAAAAGACAGAGTACAGAAATTACAAACAGAAATCTCAGTGTAGAAGAGAACTCTTCTAATAAAATGGCAGAGCTTCTGGGCTCTTTTCTAGTCAATGACTTTTAATGGCTTCCTAGCCTGAACACCTTCATTCAGAATTCTGCCAGTCTGCAACTCTGCCACAATTTCCTTCCTCACCTGGCCTTTCCTGCAGTTCTGGAGATTTGCCACCCAGACACACTTGGCTGCCCTGAGCAACATCTCTCACTTCCCAGAGCTTGCACCAGGGCAAGAAAATCAGACAACCTCCCTTCCACTGACTAGATTCTCTGTCCCAGCACCCTTTCATGTATGTCCCAAGCCAACAAATATAACACCTTTACTACTTGTCATGCCCTGAAGCCTGAATCAGTTGTCTCAATTGGAAAACTTTGCTTCTGACCTCCTGCTTATATTATTACACTTGGGGCAGTTCTGTAGCACCCACAATAATCTTTGATCGAAGGCAGTATGTGCTGATTTGCCATTTGTTACCTGCTAAACTCTCACTTCTATTTGGATGCCAGCTGGTCATTTCCTGGGACTGTGTGCAGATTATGTAGGTATGTTCATGTATCGAAACTTCACCAGCAGGAGGAGTATTCCGACAAGTTTCCACATATGTTAACAGCGGCAGAGAGAGAGAGGGGAGACAATTTCTTCAGCTTCCAGGACAAGGTTAAAATCTGACCTGGAAAGTACTGAATGCTAGAAACCTATGAAGTATTGGTGACTATTTTTAGATGTTTCTGAGCAGGAGGCCTACCTCCAAACAGGTGGAAGTGCTCTTCTAGCCAGCTCCAAAAATAACCAAAACAAACCCCGAACCTGTAAGTCCTCCCATTACTAGATGAAAAACATTATAAAGTTTTATCTACTGTTTGTTAATGAAAACTACACATATTGCATTTTCTAAAATGTCTGGAGTCCTTTAAGACTGTGGGCTGTTTCTAAAAGACAGAATTTTAGAAGCAGATAAGGCTAGTTAATAAACCCCAGAAATTCACAAGTCTCTTTTGATAACATTTGTATTTGTAACTTGTATTTCTGGATCTTAAGTTGACCTTCTATTCCAAAAGGCAAGTTCGAAAAGTTTGGACCAATGAAGGTAATTATAGATTTATCACCTTCTGATCCCTTGAAAAAGATGTGTATGTGATTTTGAAGTTGTTCAAGTAGTTTCAAAGTGCGTAACCCTAAGAGGTGCTGAGTACTCAAGGATTACAAACTGGACATTTTCTCTAGCTAATATCTTCAGGACAACCCTTTGTTTTCTTCCAGTTACTCAGTTTGCTCAGGTTTTTGTTTTATTTTTTTTCCCCAAGTTTTTAACAGGCTTAAGCTGTCACACACTAAATATATCATTATATATTTCTAAAAGAAAAAATGTCTTCAAGGGGCTTTTTCTTTGAAGTATACAGCTACCTCATTTTTCTGTTCCCCATTAAATTGCCTGGAAATCACAGTACTGTAGTTAATCACTCAAAATATATGTACACAGATATATGGAAAATAGCCATATGCTGATTTGTTTTCATCTATTTTATGGGCTGGGTTTTGTCACGAGTGTTTGGACTTGCCCTATGCAATTTTCGCAACTTATTAATATGACAGTGCTTAGTATTGCCTCTCCCAGTGTACCTCTGCTTCTTTACTTCAAACTATAGCTCAGTATCCAGAACATATGAGTTCAACCTTGACATGATGACAGCACTGCATAGAGCCCTATAGTTGTAGTTGATAGGGTGCTAAGAAGTGGTTTTCTTCTTCCTTCCCATGAAGCACTTTCCCATCTCAGCGTGCGACCAACTGCTAACAAGATAGCTTATACATACTGACACCGAGCACAGCCAGCTACCTAAAAGAAAATTAAATCACATGCTGAGAAAGGATGACTATCAGTTAAGCTTGCAATGAGCTGTAGCTGTGCCAAGTACCAGCATTAAGAGCCAATTTTTGGTGTTTATTGTTGTTCAATACGAGAGATTGCTCCTCTAAGCAATATGTGCTCCTGAAGAAAAGATTAAGATTACACAATGCAGCTAGTAATTTCCAGTTTTCGCATGCATAGTCATAAACTTCAGAGCAAAGACATCCAACTGCTTGGGGAGCAAAAGATGTAAAATGGTGATAAGAATGAAAACAGCAATAGTAACCTGGTAAATCAAGCAATTGGTGTTGAATAACTGCAATCTGAACACAGAAAAATCCCTAGCTAAATAGGACTTGCAAGCCAGAATACAGCAAGAGAGAGGAACTCAATTTCACAGCAACTTCCCCCATTTCAGTATGTATTGTTTCTCATTTTTACAGTCAAACATTTCAAATTCTTTCATGAAAACTAATTTTGTTCTGATTGAAACATTAGAAGTTTTATTTCACGAGGTGTGAATATGTATCCAGATTTCTCCTTCAATACAGGGATTGCGCAAGCCAATCTTTCCATCTCAGTCAGAATGATTTAGTATAAAAAAATCTGCTTTGAATCTGATGACAAGCAGAAAACAAACAAGAGACTCCCTCCTCCTGGGCTAGTGCCCCAGCTGCAGAGACAGAAGTTTTGTTAAAACCAGTGCATCTGCATATTTAGTTGGTAGACAAGCTTCTCAAATGAATCCAACCTTAAGCCTTCCAATTAAAGTGCTAATTTCTTGGTTCACTCTCATTTTCCTTATCCAGATTTTTGAAGATAAAAAGGAGAGATGAAAAATTCACAGATTTCACAGGATTTCATTTTTTCAATGGTAAGTGACATAAAACAGGTGTTGCAGTTGACACTTAACAAACACATTAATTTCAAAATTCTTTCAAAATGATACTATTGCCACTTTTTTCTTTTGCTGTTTCTAAAACAGTGCAGAAATTTTCCAATAAAAATTCTAGCATTTGCTGTGTGAAAATTTTATGATGGGAAATTCCTGTTGCTTTAAATTTCTATATCTTAAGAAATTTCATGTGGAAGGATTTTTTGTAAAGACACTCTGGTCGTTCTGATTGGGGAACGACCTCTTAGAGAGCAGTGTAGGGGAGAGGGACCTGGGGTCCTAGTGGACGACAGGGTGACCAGGAGCAGACACTGTGCCCTTGTGACCAAGAAGGCCAATGGCATCCTGGGGTGTATTAGAAGGGGGGTGGTTAGTAGGTCGAGAGAGATCCTCCTTCCCCTCTACTCTGCCCTGGTGAGACCTCATCTGGAATATTGTGTCCAGTTCTGGGCCCCTCAGTTTAAAAAGGACAGGGACCTGCTGGAGAGAGTCCAGCGCAGGGCAACTAAGATGATCAAGGGAGTGGAGCATCTCCCTTATGAGGAAAGACTGAGGGAGCTGGGTCTCTATAGTTTGGAGAAGAGGAGACTGAGGGGTGACCTTATTAGTGTATATAAGTATATACAGGGGGAGTGTCACGAGGATGGAGCCAGGCTCTTCTCAGTGGCAAACATTGATAGGACAAGGGGAAATGGGTACAAACTGGAACACAAGAGGTTCCACTTAAACTTGAGAAGAAACTTCTTCTCAGTGAGGGTGACGGAACACTGAAACAGGCTGCCCAGGGAGGTTGTGGGGTCTCCTTCTCTGGAGACATTCAAAACCCGCCTGGACACGTTCCTGTGTAACCTTATCTAGGTGTTCCTGCTCCGCCAGGGGGATTGGACTAGATGAATTTTTGAGGTCCCTTCCAATCTCTAACATACTGTGATACTGCCACCAGCATCAAAATCCTTAGAAAATGCATCCAGAATCCTAAATTACATCATACTGAGCTTGTCTAATCTGTGTTTTGAAATTTATTTAATTATACTGCTGCAAACACTTCTGTGCATCCATTTAAATAATTTTAAATTTGACTTATGTTGATTTAGTGTAAGTTAAGTCTTTCTCAGCTCTCGGAAGTCAATACAGGACAGGTTTTATTCACTTAACAGTCCCCTGAACGAGTTTAATAAAATCAATTTAGCACCCAAACTTGATTCATCAGTGCAACCTCACAAGTAGCCAAACCAACAGAAGTAGAGGAAGTGACACTATTTTGTCTGAAAATATACTAGAAGAAAAAGCCAATAAAAGAGGTGAGGATACTGTAAGATGAAATTGCACACGCACACCCTATGCTATGGTGCTCTCAAAGCCAACCATCTATTTCTATCATCAGATATTTACTTGGATCTGCTCTTGAGCAGTGACAGGAAAATGCCATATCTGTAATTAGCCCATGATTACAAAGCTTTGTATGACTCTTCTAAAAAGAAAAGAGCGAATGGTATTTCAAAAACTGCTCAGAGAGGTGATATGAAAGAACCAAAGGAAAGACACGGAACTCCAAAATACTGCCACTCTGAATGTCACACTCTTGCTCAGTTTCTGGTTTATTAACCAAAATAAAATCATCAGGAAAACTTAATGCAGTTCAGTAATATACTTTCAAATGATACAATATACAGTAATGCCTGATTCAACACAACTGCTTGTATATGGGTGTATGAGCCCATGGTCCTGGTTTTCTTGAATAAAAAATGCTGCAAAGAGAAAGTGCAGGAAATGCTAAATGTGCACGTCTCCCACACTGCTTGAATTTGCTCATCACTGACTTCCTTTGGGATAAATGAGATATTGTCAAAATGACGATGATGTAAACATTTTGGCTACTTCAAGCCTTTTCTGAATACCAGATAAATTCAGAATAATATTTAGCAGTAGGATTGCCAGAACATCAGCTGAAGCCTTCATTATAGCTATTCATATCCCTATAATAAAGTTGCATCAGCAGTTCCACTATAAATGCTCTTTCAAAGGGTTTGCTGATTTGGCTGCAAAAAATATTTTTGGCTGAAGCTTGGCTTTTAAGTTGTCTTAGGTATAATTTTTCAAGTTAGTTTTAAACTGTTTAGCTGTTTTCTGCATTAAGATGAAAGAAACAAAGATATAGCTGGTTTAAACTGTTGGTGGTTTTTTTTTTCTACATAAAAAGGCACCAAGCTTTTTCTTTTGAAGTACAAACTATGTAAGTAAAAGAAAAATCAGAAGCTACAGAGACTTTAGTACATTTTTACACTTAAATACATGCTAATAGGCACATGCTAATTACATGCACTCTGGTTAACTGTGGCACAATCCAGGTGTCAGGGATTACTTTAAAGGGAAAACTGTGGATAATCTGGATGTCAAGAATTAAATGATAGCAAAGAAATTCCATGAAAGAATAGTGACACAAAGTCACTCCAACTTTTCAACTTCCCAAGAAAGGGTAACATGGATAAAATCACTTGCCTGAGGTCATGTGTTTCTAGAGAACAGAGAGTAATGAGACAGTAATTTTGTAAATGTAATTATAAAGGAAAAACTTGACAAAGAAGTGACATCTTTACTGGCAGTTAAATCATCCTTTCTTTCCTGGAATGGCTGATATAACTGTATATCTCAGGTGGGGATGTATTTCTCTTTGCTACAATCATAACCTCTAGAGGTCTTCAAGAAATGGGAGAAGGTCTAGTCTACACACTGAAAATGAAAATACATTATATGGTAGTCAAAATGATACCAACTTCGTGCATGATGTATTTGAGTTTGGATATGCTAAGCTTTCAATAAATATAGTTATCATCAACGGAGTGTTTACCCCTCAAAAAGAGGGAAAAGAAAACTT
>NW_026901240.1:0-32001 GCF_033783945.1 Neopsephotus bourkii
TATTCCTTCGAGATGGTCGTAACCGTGCCACGTGCCTGTTAAGAAACAAACCAGATCAACTGAGTGTTTCTGAAGAGTGCGAAGACAAGGCTGGGGTTGTTTTAAACCTTGACAAGTGAAGTGTTTTGCCCTCAGCACTTCAGGTAAGCGAAACCCAAACACGCATTACTGCCAGACTAGTCAGCTCTAACATCACATCTGCAGCAAAGCAAGATCAGTACAAGCAGATGTGGACTAAGCACACCCTGATTAGATAGCTCAGCTTGCTACATCTGGTGCCAATTATCAGCACAGCTGGACTCTTACTCAATTTCGCTGCCACTTAAGCCATTCTCACTTCACTCTGTCTAAACCCAGGCACTGGTTCTCCCAACTACAGCACCCAACCGATGCCATCACTTACTTTCCGTGCCCAAAATTAAGCAAGACATAACTCGGCAGCACATAACTCATTAAGCACGTAACTCAGGAGCCTTAAAAACTGCTTTGAGACACTCTCCTCTACTGCTGTGGAGAACTTAAGCTCCTACAGGATACTTGCCACAATAGCACAACCACACGGGAGTACGCCATCACCTCCCGATACACGCAGAGCTTGCGAGGACTGCTAACACCAGGCTTGCACAACTGCTTGACTACCTTTGTACAACCTATAAAACTAAGCCGCTGCAAACTGCTGCTGTGGTTCAACAGTAAGGTGGGGTACCGTGTGCCTGCCAGAGAGTTCTGAAATCGAACCCTAAAAGGACATGAGTAAAGAAGGAAGAGAAAGGGGCCTGCTGCACACCTGCGCAGACAGCACACGGCCAGGAGCCTGTTCAGAGAGAAAAGGGCAGAAATGGGTTAAAAATGGCAGGAAACCGGTAAAGAACAGGACAAAAAGAGTTTGGGAATGGCCAAAATGGCTTAAAAAAGAGTTAGAACTGGGCAGAAAAGGGTTAGAAATAGCCCAAACCAGTTCAGAAAAAGCTACAAAAACCTTAAAAGAGGCAAGAAATGGCCATAAATAGTCCAAAAATAGACAAAAATGGTACAAAACTAGTAAGAAAATGGCAAAAATAAGATAGGAATGACCAGCAATCGCTTAGAAATAGGCAAAAAAGACTGAAAATGGGTTAGAAAGGGCCAAAAATGGTTTAAACCAAGTCAGCAAAGGGCGAAACCAGGTCAGAAATGGCAAGAAATTGGTAAGAACCGGACAAAAACGGTTTGGAAATGGCCAAAATGGCTTAAAAAGAGTTAGAACTGGACAAAAAAGGGATAGAGATAGGACAAACTAGTTTAGAAATAGCTAAGAAAATGTTAAAACAGGCTAGAAATGGCCATACATTGTTCAGAAATAGCCCAAAATGGCTTAAAACTGGTAGGAAATGGGCAAAACTACGACAGAAATGACTGTAAATCCTACAGAAATAGCACAAAGAAGATAAAAGGGGTTAGAAACGGATAAAAATGGTTCAAACCAAGTCAGGAAAGGGCAAAAGCGGGTTAGAAATGGCAAGAAATCGGTAAGCACTGGACAAAAACGGTTTGGAAATGGCCAAAATGGCTTAAAAAGAGTTAGAACTGGGCAAAAAAAGGTTAGAAATAGCTCAAGCCAGTTTAGAAATAGCTAAGGAAAGCTTAAAACAGGCTAGAAATGGCCATAAGGAGTTCAGAAATAGCCAAAAAAGGCTTAAAACTGGTAGGAAATGGGCAAAAATAAGATACAAGTGGCCATCAATTGTTTAGGAATAGCCAAAAAGGACTGAAAACGGGTTAGCAATGGGAAAAATGGGTTAGAACCAGCCAAAACAGCCTTAAAACTGGTGAGAAATGGGGAAAAATAAGATAGGAATGACCGGCAATAGTTTAGAAATAGCCAAAAAAGACTTAAAAAGGGGTAAAGGGCCAAAAACGGTTTAAACCAAGTCAGGAAAGGGCAAAACCAGGTCAAAAATGGCAAGAAATTGGTAAGAAAAGGAGAAAAATGGTTTGGGAATGGCCAAAATGGCCTAGGAAGAGTTAGAACTGGGCAAAAAAGGGTTAGAAATGTCCCAAGCCGGTTTAGAAATAGCTAAGAAAATGTTAAAACAGGCTAGAAATGGCGATATATTGTTCAGAAATAGCCAAAAAAAGACTTCAATAGGGTGAGAAATGGGCAAAAATAAGAAAGAAGTGGCCATCAATTGTTTAGAAATAGCCAAAAAAGACCTGAAATGGGTTAGCAATGGGCAGAAATGGGTTAGAAATAGCCAAAAAAGGCTCCGAACTGGTAAGAAAAGGGCAAATACGAAATAGAAATGGCCACGAATTGTTTACAAATGGCCAAAAAAAAACCACCCTTAAAATGGGTTAGAAATGGGCACAAAAGGGTTAGAAAGGGCCATAAATGGGTTAAACCAAGTTAGGAAAAGGCAGAAAATGGATCAGAAATAGCAAGAAATTGCTACAGAGCAAGCAGGTTGCTAGTAACACAAGCCTTTTTCACTCTCATCGCTACTGAGACTACATTATGGCCCCTTACACACACACCTGTAGCCTTCCAGAAAAAGTGAAAAGTGAATTCTGCTTCCTTCTATGAGCACCATATGTAGAGGAGGAGATTTACCAAGGCAGAAACTGTAGCCAGACAGCGACTGAACCTCCTGAATATCTCTTAACAGATACCAAGTCGAAAGGGCACTTACTAAACGCTACCCACTTTTGCCTCAGCTGCAGGTACACTCGGAAGCCTCTCTGGAATCCAGGATCACAAAGAGTGAGGGCAGATCCAGGTATTCCTTCGAGATGGTCGTAACCGTGCCACGTGCCTGTTAAGAAACAAACCAGATCAAATGAGTGTTTCTGAAGAGTGCAAAGACAAGGCTGGGGTTGTTTTAAACCTTGACAAGTGAAGTGTTTTGCCCTCAGCACTTCAGGTAAGCGAAACCCAAACACGCATTACTGCCAGACTAGTCAGCTCTAACATCACATCTGCAGCAAAGCAAGATCAGTATAAGCAGACGTGGACTAAGCACACCCTGATTAGATAGCTCAGCTTGCTACATCTGGTGCCAAGTATCAGCACAGCTGGACTCTTACTCAATTTCGCTGCCACTTAAGCCATTCTCACTTCACTCTGTCTAAACCCAGGCACTGGTTCTCCCAACTACAGCACCCAACCGATGCCATCACTTACTTTCCGTGCCCAAAATTAAGCAAGACATAACTCGGCAGCACATAACTCATTAAGCACGTAACTCAGGAGCCTTAAAAACTGCTTTGAGACACTCTCCTCTACTGCTGTGGAGGACTTAAGTTCCTACAGGATACTTGCCACAATACCACAACCACACGGGAGTACGCCATCACGTCCCGATACACGCAGAGCTTGCGAGGACTGCTAACACCAGGCTTGCACAACTGCTTGACTACCTTTGTACAACCTATAAAACTAAGCCGCTGCAAACTGCTGCTGTGGTTCAACAGTAAGGTGGGGTACCGTGTGCCTGCCAGAGAGTTCTGAAATCGAACCCTAAAAGGACATGAGTAAAGAAGGAAGAGAAAGGGGCCTGCTGCACACCTGCGCAGACAGCACACGGCCAGGAGCCTGTTCGGAGAGGAAAGGGCAGAAATGGGTTAAAAATGGCAGGAAACCGGTAAAGAACAGGACAAAAAGAGTTTGGGAATGGCCAAAATGGCTTAAAAAGAGTTAGAACTGGGCAGAAAAGGGTTAGAAATAGCCCAAACCAGTTCAGAAAAAGCTACAAAAACCTTAAAAGAGGCAAGAAATGGCCATAAATAGTCCAAAAATAGACAAAAATGGTACAAAACTAGTAAGAAAATGGCAAAAATAAGATAGGAATGACCAGCAATCGCTTAGAAATAGGCAAAAAAGACTGAAAATGGGTTAGAAAGGGCCAAAAATGGTTTAAACCAAGTCAGCAAAGGGCGAAACCAGGTCAGAAATGGCAAGAAATTGGTGAGAACCGGACAAAACCGGTTTGGAAATGGCCAAAATGGCTTAAAAAGTGTTAGAACTGGACAAAAAAGGGATAGAGATAGGACAAACTAGTTTAGAAATAGCTAAGAAAATGTTAAAACAGGCTAGAAATGGCCATACATTGTTCAGAAATAGCCCAAAATGGCTTAAAACTGGTAGGAAATGGGCAAAACTACGACAGAAATGACTGTAAAACCTACAGAAATAGCCAAAGAAGACTTAAAATGGGTTAGAAATGGCCAAAAAATGGTTTAAACCAAGTCAGGAAAGGGCAAAAAGGAGTTAGAAGTGGCAAGAAATTGGTAAGAACAGGACAAAAATGGTTTGGAAATGGCCAAAATGGCTTAAAAAGAATTAGAACTGGGCAAAAAAGGATTAGAACAAGCCCAAACCAGTCTAGAAATAGCTAAGAAAAGCTTAAAACAGGCTAGAAATGGCCATAAGGAGTTCAGAAATAGCCAAAAATGGCATAAAACTATTATGCCAATGGAAAAACAAAGATACAAGCCCTAATCAGTGCTCCCAAGTGTTTATTAAAGGACTGAAAACGGGTTAGCAATGGGAAAAATGGGTTAGAACCAGCCAAAACAGCCTTAAAACTGGTGAGAAATGGGGAAAGGTACAGTAGGAATGACCGGCAATAGTTTAGAAATAGCCAAAAAAGACTTAAAAAGGGGTAAAGGGCCAAAAACGGTTTAAACCAAGTCAGGAAAGGGCGAAACCAGGTCAGAAATGGCAAGAAATTGGTAAGAAAAGGAGAAAAATGGTTTGGGAATTGCCAAAATGGCCTAGGAAGAGTTAGAACTGGGCAAAAAAGGGTTAGAAATGTCCCAAGCCGGTTTAGAAATAGCTAAGAAAATGTTAAAACAGGCTAGAAATGGCCATATATTGTTCAGAAATAGCCAAAAAAAGACTTCAATAGGGTGAGAAATGGGCAAAAATAAGAAAAAAGTGGCCATCAATTGTTTAGAAATAGCCAAAAAAGACCTGAAATGGGTTAGCAATGGGCAGAAATGGGTTAGAAATAGCCAAAAAAATGCTCCGAACTGGTAAGAAAAGGGCAAATACGAAATAGAAATGGCCACGAATTGTTTACAAATGGCCAAAAAAAACCACCCTTAAAATGGGTTAGAAATGGGCACAAAAGGGTTAGAAAGGGCCATAAATGGGTTAAACCAAGTTAGGAAAAGGCAGAAAATGGATCAGAAATAGCAAGAAATTGCTACAGAGCAAGCAGGTTGCTAGTAACACAAGCCTTTTTCACTCTCATCGCTACTGAGACTGCATTATGGCCCCTTACACACACACCTGTAGCCTTCCAGAAAAAGTGAAAAGTGAATTCTGCTTCCTTCTGTGAGCACCATATGTAGAGGAGGAGATTTACCGAGGCAGAAACTGTAGCCAGACAGCGACTGAACCTCCTGAATATCTCTTAACAGATACCAAGTCGAAAGGGCACTTACTAAACGCTACCCACTTTTGCCTCAGCTGCAGGTACACTCGGAAGTCTCTCTGGAATCCAGGATCACAAAGAGTGAGGGCAGATCCAGGTATTCCTTCGAGATGGTTGTAACCGTGCCACGTGCCTGTTAAGAAACAAACCAGATCAAATGAGTGTTTCTGAAGAGTGCAAAGACAAGGCTGGGGTTGTTTTAAACCTTGACAAGTGAAGTGTTTTGCCCTCAGCACTTCAGGTAACGAACCAAACACGCATTACTGCCAGACTAGTCGGCTCTAACATCACATCTGCAGCAAAGCAAGATCAGTACAAGCAGATGTGGACTAAGCACACCCTGATTAGATAGTTCAGCTTGCTACATCTGGTGCCAATTATCAGCACAGCTGGACTCTTACTCAATTTCGCTGCCACTTAAACCATTCTCACTTCACTCTGTCTAAACCCAGGCACTGGTTCTCCCAACTACAGCACCCAACCGATGCCATCACTTACTTTCCGTGCCCAAAATTAAGCAAGACATAACTCGGCAGCACGTAACTCATTAAGCACGTAACTCAGGAGCCTTAAAAACTGCTTTGAGACACTCTCCTCTACTGCTGTGGAGGACTTAAGTTCCTAAAGGATACTTGCCACAATACCACAACCACACGGGAGTACTCCATCACCTCCCGATACACGCAGAGCTTGCGAGGACTGCTAACACCAGGCTTGCACAACTGCTTGACTACTTTTGTACAAGCTATAAAACTAAGCCGCTGCAAACTGCTGCTGTGGTTCAACAGTAAGGTGGGGTACCGTGTGCCTGCCAGAGAGTTCTGAAATCGAACCCTAAAAGGACATGAGTAAAGAAGGAAGAGAAAGGGGCCTGCTGCACACCTGCGCAGACAGCACACGGCCAGGAGCCTGTTCAGAGAGGAAAGGGCAGAAATGGGTTAAAAATGGCAGGAAACCGGTAAAGAACAGGACAAAAAGAGTTTGGAAATGGCCAAAATGGCTTAAAAAGAGTTAGAACTGGGCAGAAAAGGGTTAGAAATAGCCCAAACCAGTTCAGAAATAGCCACGAAAACCTTAAAAGAGGCAAGAAATGGCCATAAATAGTCCAAAAAACAGCTAAAAACGGCATAAAACTGAAGCCCCTGCTGCAGACCTCACACATTTCATGGAGAATTACAGTCTCCAAATCTTTGAGCAGCTTAAAGCCGCAGTGAACAGTCTCATTTCCAAACTAAGGGCAAGTTTAGACCACAGAAAATAAACAGGGAATTCCTTGGCTGGTTTTTAAACGGGTATTTCTCTCTTCACCCCCTTCCCTACCCATGCAGGTGCAGTGTGAATCAAGGACCTCTAGGTAACCCCCTCCCGTTTCTTTACTCCCCCCCCAGAACCGAGCACCGGGCGCTGTGAGGCTTCCCGCGCCGGGCGCCCAGAGGGCAGGAGACGCCGCTCTGCGCCCGCCCAAGGCCTCCCCGCTCGCCCCGGACCCCCGCTGACTCGGATCTCACTGCTACCTGCTGCCGCCGCCGGGACCCGGACCAGGACCCTGCCCGCCGCCATGCTGCTCCCGGGCGCTGCGCATGGGTCACCGAAACGGCGCCGGAGGGACCGGAGCCGCCGCGCGAGCACCGGGCTGCGGCCACGAGCACGGCGCGGGCCCGCCCGCACCCCGACGAGCAGCCACGCCGGCCATTGCTCACCGGAAGCCAGCAGCCACCACGTGACACCGGCCACTTCCGGGGCTCATGCGGGGAGCCCGGGCTGCAGTACCGAACTGTGGACACAGGATGGCAGCAGCGAGAGCGCCGGGCGCCGCACCGCTCCCCTCCCCCGCAGCCCATCACAGTGCGATCGTTATGGGATCACTATGGGGTCCCTCTGAGTCTCTACCGACTGCTGTGCATCTCTGCCGCAGTTCCTTAATGCAAGGCTATTTTCATCACGTTGACAACTGCTTCGTAAGAGGTATCTGAAAAAACAATTGCAAAATTAAAGCCGTGTTGCTAAAAAACAACTAAATACCCACGCAACTTTGTATCTCTGAAGACTATTGATGAGCCCAGAACTTGTAACCTCCATCCCAAGAAAATGCATAAGCTTTGTCTCTAATCATAGTACACATAGACTTGCACTATAGATGGTCCACCTGGGCCAACTACAGACTATGAGCAGAGCAACTTGAAGGCAAACACACACACACAGAGAACATTACAGACTCTGTGACACCAAAAAGAGAGAAAAATCTACCAGACGTAGGCTACCTCGCAGATGGAACACTAAATCTGCCCAGATCACCTGCACAGCAGCAAGAACAATGCAACGGGGCTCCTCAGGAGGCCAAGAACAAAGACCAACATGACAAAGCGATACCAAAAACAACCACAAAACCTGACATAACAGACACGCAAAAAGCCCAACTTGAAGATCTGCAAGCATGAAAATACGCAGACTATGTTCTAACCAACAAACAGGGATACCAAGAGAACCGAGATACAAAAGCAGGCTGAGACACTCTGGCTCAGAAACTAACTCTAGATATACTATCACACCCACTCCCAAGCAGACTCTCTGGCCCCGATTCATTCATTACAGGCTTAATCCCAGAGCTCTACTGTCCATTCACACAGCTTATCAAGAATAGAGAGCTACACTGTGATTATAAAAACCCACCACATAAATTCCAGAAATCAAGAACTATAGGTAAGAGAAAACCAAAGACAAACAGAAAACTCTCAACTAGTTTATTAACATAGGAAAGTATAGAGACAGTAAAGGATACTTCTTATGGTTGATTATCTTACCAAGCCCAAGGACCCTGGGAAGACCATCAGCAAACCACCTCCGAGACTCATCATGGCAGTGCGAGGTGGCAGGCTCAACCTGAGCAGGCGTCCCCATGCAGGCAACGTTCACCTTCCTGGCATGTGCTTCTGCCTCCTCACACAGCATGAGGCTTGGGCTTTGGTACTCAAAAAAAAGGCACCCTCATTGCGACGCAGGGGGCCAGCCCACGTTGCAAGAAGCAGCCAACGAAATCTAAGAAAGTCTCCAAGGCTCAGGACTTTTCCAAGCAGTTCAGAAGCAGAACTTTCTGGAAAGGAACCAAAGCTGGAATTTTTGGGGAGCAGCCAAAGCAGGACACTGCAAGAAGGAGCCAAAGACAAACAGTACTTTACATTTTTGTGTGCTTCACCACGGACCATTACATATTGTCTCTGACACAACATCCCAGAGTTAAGCCCAACAAACGTCACCTTTTTATCCTGGCACATAACTCTGAGTCACTACCTTCACTACTGCTAACCATTTCCCTTCCAGGCATTTAAAATTTATGACTCAGAAGTGCAAGCTCTACTGTGTTTTATGCTTGTATAACTGTAAAGGAAATTTCCAGTTGGCACTTAGGTGACTGACACTTTCCTGTTAGTGTGGTGAGGCACTGGAATAGGTTGCCCAGGGAGGCTGTGAATGCTCCATCCCTGACAGTGTTCAAGACCAGGTTGGAAGAGTCCTTGGGTGATATGGTTTAGTGCGAGGTGTCCCTGCCCATAGCAGGGGGGTTAGAATTTGATGATCTTAAGGCTCTATCCAGCCTTACTATTCTATGATTCTGTGATTTTACAACAGTGCCAGAGCAATGTGCTGACGACCTAGTGCTCAATAAACAATGAGGATATCAAGACCTGAAGAGGTGCTGATACAGAACACAGACCTCTTGTACTATACAACAGTCAAGCTGGAGCTGCCCTGCCCACAGTTATCTCATACAGTTAACTAGCCTACTGCCTTTCCCTCGGTCCCATGCCACATTTCAAACCCCTTCCTGCTACCGTGACAGTGTACCTCAGCCTTCTTTTCCCAAACAGGAGTCCCTCTGCTTAGCTTCCGTAACGCCATGGGTCTCAAGACAGCCTCAATGCTCCCAATTCCCACAGCAAAGACCTGGGATCTCACCGCATTTGCAAAGTTCCTCTTCATCGTCTGGAACAACAAACAAAGAGCAAAACACTGTGCTGGCCATCACTACCCCCTGCCCAGCAAACAATGCCAGCCTGTTCCATAACAACCTTCTGCCTCCTCCAATGGTCCTCAACATGGTGCTCTCATGGTCCAAAATAACAGCAGGGTCTGATGCCGGGCTTCGTCCTGCCCTCTGGAACCTAGGAGTACGAGAGCAACAAATTACCATGGGGCTTGCAAAAAGAAACTAACCTACAACCTCTATTTTTACCTCCCTGCCTCACCTCACACACTCATCCGACTCCAGATGTAAAAGGCAGGACCTGCAATACCAAACACAAATACTGAACCCCTTTGCCATGATACTCTCAACTCTAAGCAGCCACACACACACACAACCCATTTATCTTCTCACAGCCCTCCTTGATTTTCATCTTCAACCCTCCTGAGTTGGATTCAGCACCTGAAAAGCAAGCAAGTAGAAACACACAGAGGGTTCAAAGCTGCAAGCACTCCTCCCCAAGTCCCATTTCCCTCTCCCATCACTTCACTGCTCATCCACTGACTTTTTCACATCTGTAGACAATTCAGAATGTTTCTGATTTCATGAAAATTACAAGACACTCAATCAGTTGCTGATTCAGTTCTCTAACTATAACTCACCTTGCTCAAGTCAGGTCAGGGTCAGAGGTCTCACTTAGCTCCATGTTCTGCACCTCCAAATTAAAAAAATACAGCAAGTCACAAGCCAGCCAAAAAAACAAGGCATAACTTGCTTCTGACACAACAAGTTTACCCACCCGGTACCTTCAACTCTGCTCAACTCTACTACATCAGCCTCTCACATGGGGCTAACCATCTCCCCTTCTGCAAGAACAACCTGGCATCCGTTACCTCAATGCCAAACAAAAGCTTATTCTGTGTCTAAGTCTCAGCCCAAGCTCACACTGACACTTCAGTTGACATGCATACACAAACCGACATTCAGACACTCTCAACACAGCCCCTACACCCTCTACCTCAAACACTAACTCTAGATATACTATCACACCCACTCCCAAGAAGACTCTCTGGCCCTGACTCATTCATTACAAGCTTATTCTCAGAGCTCTTCTGTCCATTCACACAGCTCATCAAGAGTACACAGCTACACTGTCATTATAAAACTGCACCACATACCTTGCACCGTTCAACAATTCCAGGCGAGACAAAACCAGAGACAAGCAAACAACTCACTAATAGTTTATTAACATGGCAAACTATAGAGATAGGAAAGGATACTTCTCATGCTTCTTTATCTTACCAAGCCCAAGGACCCTAGGAAGACCATCAGCAAACCAGCTCCGAGAATCATCATGGCAGTGCGAGGTGGCAGGCTCAGCCTTAGCGGGCGTCCCCGTGCAGGCAACCTTCACCTGCCTGCCATGAGCTTCTGCCTCCCTCACACAGCATGAGGCTCAGGCTTTCACACTCACAAAAACTGAACACTCATTGCAACGCAGGGGGCCAGCCCACGTTGCAAGAAGCGCCCAACCAAATCTAAGAAGGTCTCCAAGGCTCAGGACTTTCCCAGGCACTTCAAAAGCAGAACTTGCTGGGTAGGAACCAAAGCTGGACTCTGCATGAAGCAGCCAAAGCAAAACTGTCTGCAAGGAGCCAAAGAGAACAAACAGTACTTTCCCCCATTTTGTGTTTCACCACGGATCATTACCTATTCTCCCTGACATAATACCTCAGACTTAAGCCCCACAAACGGCACCTTTTCATCCTGGCATGTGACTCTGAGGCACTACCTACACTAAAATTGACCATTCCCCTCCCATGCACCTCCAAGGGTGTTCTCAGACATTCTGGCTCAAATACTACATTGCAATGCTACCCCTCAAACTCCTTCTTGCTATTCTGACATTGTCCCCCTCGCCCTCGCCTCCTAAAACACTCCCTATACTTAACGTGCATAGTGCCATGTGTCTCCAGGCAGCCGCACTGCTCATAACTCCCACAGCAGATGCCAGCCATGTTGCAGCCATTGCCAAGTTGCTCTTCATCATCTGCCAGAGACAAAGAAAGAAGAGGGAACAGGCTGTGTTGGTCATTACTTCCAGCACACCAGCCATCGATGCCCGCCTCTTCTGTATCTCTACTTAGCCTTCTTAATATTATGTTTGCCTTGACCAAATCTATTGCAGAATAGGGTGCTAGGCTCCTGCTGCACTCCAGAACCTAGGATACAATAAAGAGAATTAACCATAGTGCTTGCAAGAAGTAAGTGACCCTCACAACCACTGTTGTTACCTCCCTACCTCACATCCAACACTCATCTGATTCCAGAGATAGAAGGTAGGACATGCAGTGACAAACACAAATAGTGAACCCTTTGACGTGTTATTCTCTGAGTCACCACTCAGGCAGACAAACCTTTTACCTTCTCACAGCCCTCCTCAGTTGGCAGCTTCACCTCTCTTGAGTTACTTGTGGCACCTAAAACCAAAATTGAAACAGGTAGACATTAAGAGAAAAATAGAAGCTGCAGCTCCCTGAAAAAAGTTGTTTCTTGGGTATTCCAAGCATGGCTCACCTTAGTTGAGTAATCTGAATGTTATATTTCAGCTGGAGAGAGGCTGACTTTGTGTCAGGGAACCTTATTCAAGTAGTCTGAACCAGAAATTCTGTGTTAGAATCAGTATGAGATTTATGTGGATGTATGAGCCAACCAGTGTCAGATTGAGCCTAAGTGAGTGTGAGGCAAAGTCTGAACCAGAGAGTGTCTGTGCAATTTAAATGGAGTATGAGTTTGAGCCAGTCTGGGTGAGAGGGGGCCTGGGTGGTCTCTGAATCTTGAATGGGAGTCTAAGCCACAGAAAAAAAGCCAAAAATTAAAGGTGGGAAGCAGCCAATGAAGCAGAGCCACATTAAGTAAGACTCAGCTGTGGATTGTCAGGGTTCTTTTATCCCAGCTGGGAGTTTGCCCCACCCCTGACCCAGAGCACTGAGGGAAGGGTTATGGGTGACACCCTCACTCCATAACACAGTCAAGCTATAGCTGCCCTACCCATGTAAGCTCATGCTGCAAAATAGCCCCTGCCTTTCCCTCAGCCCCATGCTATACTTCAAACACCTTCTTGCCATCCTGATCTTGTCCCTCACCCTCCAGTCCCAAGCAGCAGTCCTTCTACTTATCTTCTATACTGCTATGGATCTCAAACTGATCCTGGGATCTTGCCACAGCTGCCAAGTTCCTCTTTATCACCTGCAAGAAACAAAAGAACCAACATGAGCACCCTGTGCTGGCCATCATCATCACCACCACCACCCCACCCACCAATGCTGGCCTGTTCTGTAATAGCCCTCTTTCTCTTTCAAAGCTCCCAACCTTGGCTAAACCACCTGAATGTCTTTATTTAGTTAGAAAGTGAGAGCGAGTCTGAGCCAAGAACTCTGTGTTAGTATGAGACTTGTGTGGATGAGTGAGGCAGTTAAAGCCAGATTGAACCTAAGTGTGAGCTAGAGCACCTGTGCAGCTTAAACATATGAGTCTGAACCACTCTGTGTGGAAATAAGCTCCTGTGAATCCGAGACCCAGAATCTGAGATTAAAAAAACCCTACACAGTCAGAAACTAAACATAATTCTCAGCCTGACTTCATAAAATTGAAGCTATGCAGTCTGTGAGTTTTGAATGTAAACCTAAAGGACAAAAAAGAAACCAAAAATTTAAAAGCCAGAGATAAGGCAATAAAGCAAAATCCAATCAAAACCAACCCAGCTGTCCCTTGTCAGGCTGCTTTTACCCCAGGTAGTGATTGCCCCCACCCCTGAGCCAGGGCATTGAGGGAGGGGCTGTGGGTAGGGCCTGGGATATATAAGGCACAGCTTCCAAACAGGGCATTTCATTTGGGTTTGCTTTTTATCAAGGTGAGGTGTTTGGGGTGTTTTGAGGTTTTTATGCTTTGTCTTTTATTTTTTGCTTTGTTTTTTTGAGTTTTTTGAAATGCTTTTTTCTTAACTAAAATTTTTGAGTTTTGTTAATACTTATGTTGGTGTGTGCCAGTTAACTTTTTTTGTGCTGTGGATTTTTTTAGGGTGCTGTGGTGTTTAGTGCTTTTGAGCTTAGCAAACTTTTTTGGATGTTCTCAGGCATAGAAAATATGGCCAAGGTTGGTTTTGGTTTTTGTTTTTCTTACTTTATTTAATTTTTTTTTTTTGCATATAATGGTTATGGTAGTGGCTACTGAACCAACATACCAGTTATATGAAGGTGCTTTTGGGTGTTATGTACTTATAAAAAGTAAGTTGAATGCCTAGGTTTAAAGAAAACCAAAACAGTATATTTATTTTGTTTAGGGATGTACAGGCTGTTAAAAAACTGGTGCTTTTTGGTGGAGAGTAGTAAAAAGAAATGTTTTAGTTTATAAATTTCTCCTTTTATAAGTCTAAAGTATAGAAACCACTGGTTCTTTACAGTCTGCATGGAATTAATATTTCAGAGTTTTTTTTTTTCTCTGTGAAGTATTAAATGGCTGATTTTTATTTTTTTTCTTACTGCAGATAATAAAAACTGAATGGCTGGATGCAGTTATTATTTTTGTGTCTAATAGTGGAGTTCTGAGCATTAAGTTTTGCTTTAGACTTATGGGACTATAAAAACTAAGAAAGAAAAATATTTTCTGACAGAAAAGGCCTGAGGAGAACCATCAGTACAGCAGGAAGAGCTTTGAAATGTACCATGGGGATGAGAAAAAAAAAATGGGATGTTTTATAGCACCATCTTCGAGTGTGTATGGTAGTGCAGCATGACTGTTTCAATGAGTGTATTTGCTTGTGATTTGCATTGGCACTTCCACATCACTTAAATGAAGGGGTCAGAGAGATGTGGCTTGCGTGTTTGCTTTTCGTTCATATTAAATTAACTCATTCTAGAAGAAAGGTCTTGAAATTGGCTGTTGAGAACCTAAGCTGATGAATTAGCTTAACACAATTTTTAAGTTCTTTAAATTGTTTCTTTTCTTTCTGAAATCCAAGTCTAGTTGTGGCTGTACAGAACTGATGTGGTTCCGCAGCAATGGCAGGAGAGAATGCTGAAGTAACATAGTTTGTTTTGAGCTAACATGGTGGCTGTATTGCTGGTCCAGCTGGTTAGAAGTGTTTTATTTAGTTTCTTTCCCTGAGTAGTGGAGGAAAATAGTTCATTTCTAACATGCACATTAGTTTCTTGCCCCATTAAAGAACCTGTAAACAGTGGTTTTGTACAGGAAAGGTCTTAAATCAATTTCTGCTTCACTGGCATAGGTGACTGTGCCAAGGGACCAGTACATAGAAACAACTCTGTGATCGAAAGTGTTCTTGAGCTTAATCTTCCACTATTCAGAATGCTGATTATAAAGAAATAATTGAGGGGATCAATTTGAGGGCTGAACTACTCATGCTTGGCTGATATCTAACCAGCTAACAGTGTCAGTACGAAATGCTACAGTGTACTTTTCACCCTGCTCAGAAGGGATTTAAATTGGAACTTAATCTGTGGAAACTGTATATCATGAAGAAAAAGGAGGCTTTCTCAAAGAGCTTTGAAATATCAATGTATTGGAGATACTTAGTTCTACTAGGTGCTGTTTTAAATATAGCCTGTAGCTCATAAGAATGGTGCTGCAGCTCAGTGAGGTATGTGAAGTGTTGTGGCTTTGTGGTCCTCTCCATTAAAACTTCCATCGAAATACAGGTTGATATCTACAAAACTGGTTGTGTCTTGCAGGAGACTCCCTCTATCTATAGGGCCAAACATCAGCCTGCAGATCATTGGATGTCACTCATATCCTTTTGCTTTCAGTGAAACAACACGTTTACTTCAAAGACTCTCTTCTCCCACCTGCACTGTTGTGCACAAAGGGATTTGGGAAGTTTGGGATTGTGCAGCAAGGGCAGAACGTATGTCCTTTTAGTCATAAAACCTAATAGATTTTAGAATATGGAGATGGAAACATACCAGAGTGGCTTCTCATGAACTGAACTGTAACATAGCCATGGTTGGTTTCTCATGCTTTTTCTTTTTGCTTGTATGTAAAGAACCCAGAGCCAAAGGACCAGATCTCAAAAATGATAAAAATTTTAAGTGGGGAAATGGCCATTGAGTTCCTTCTTTTGTTTTTAATACGCAACAACAATACAGGCCTTGTGATTCTCAAAAACACTAAGATAAGAGCTTTTTTGGGTATAGTTGTCTTGGATTCATCTGTTTCATCCTGTGTTTGTTTTGACCATGTTGCTACTTTTACATCATCTTATGTTTTAGCAGGACCTCCCTGGGTACATGTAAAACTTGAACATGTGTGGCTGAAGAAGAGCTGACTGCACCCAAAGAAGGACATAAAATCATTGTTTGAACTGACAGCATGATCTTGTGTCAAGCTGCTTTTATCATGTTTTCTTTTGTTTTTCTTTTTTCTTTTTTTTTCTTCCTATTGGTATAGAAACTAATCCTTTTCTTCACAGTCATCCCTTTTTTGTTTTTTTGGTGGGTTTGTTTTCATCCGGTCAGTAAGATAGATGAACTCACCCTGTATGTCCACAACTGATCCGTTGCAAATGTTGCTGGTTGGGGAGTGGAGTCAGCCAGGACTCTAGGTTACAGTACCTTGGTATGTTTGTTGACGTGTTCATGAGACTATACTTTCAGCTTGGCTGAAGAAATCCTTATACATGCTGAGAGACTAATACTGACTTATTGAAGACAAAACTGATCAACTACTGTAGGCAGTGCTAAGTGAACTGAGTAAGTTGTTTTGTTTTGTGAAGTGTTACTCAAGGGTGGGTAAATGAAAACTTACAGGTAAATTAGACTCTTTTAAGCTAAATGATTATTAGAAACCATAGGACAAGTTTTTTATATGTGAAAAGAGATGCGCATTGTCAGCAAAAACGTTAGGGGGTGGGGTGCTTGTCAACAGGCTCATCTATTGCAGGAGGCATTTCAAATGTATTGGAAAATATTTTTGCATTTACTGGTTAAGTCTTAGGAGTGATCCTGCTTGGAACTGATCCTGCATGGTGTTCCAGGGGTGGCTTGAAAATGTCAGCAGCACACACACTGCAGTGCTCAGTTGTGGGAACCAGAAGGAGGGGTTCTAGTTAAGCTGCAGTTGAAGTAATGGCATCTCTAACAGAAACTTGTCAAAAGGATTGGTTTGCACTGGAAAGACCGGTTGAGGATATGTCAAAATGTATTAACTATCTAGTAGTTTGATTAAAGGTAAATTGGCAGTTAAATTAAACACAATTATAATCCATTTTTGTGGTGCACTGGCAAGCATGCAAAGTGGCCTAGGGCATGCGTTTTGCTGACCGGTGATACTGATGGGTTTTGTTCTTTCAGGATGCAGTTCAGAATTCTGTGTTTCATACAGCAACAGTTATAGCAAACTCCTTTATGCATTGTGGTACAACCAGGGACCAGCCTCTTAGGTAAATTTAGGAAAGGAAGCTCTAATGTCATTTAGAGGTCTTCGAAGAACATTGTTGCTCTGCTTGATACTGTTAAAAGGGTGTCAGTGAAACACTAGGCTTACACAGGAGTACACAAAGGATCTGAAAATTAATGTGCAGGCAGAGGGAAGAAGCTGGAGTTGTTTGGCTTTCTCTCTCTTGACAAACTGACTTGATTTGACTGCTAACCGTGTGAGCAGTTTGGAGGGTAGAGATCAGGAATGTTTGTTCTGTTTGCTAGCTGGAGTATTTTGGAGATGATGTATTTTTGTTTTTGGTAGAGACTGACAATGGTGAATGACTCTTGGAAGGCAGATGCCAGGGTTAACCTTACCAGGCATTTGAGGAAAGCTTCAGAAACTCCACTAGGGTTTCTCCCAGAGAATTGATGGGCTGTATTTTGGGCAGTTGTTCTCATCTTTCTCTGAGATGACCAGTATCATGGAGGTTGATTATGACCACCCAAAAATCAGGGCTGGTGAACAGAAGAGAGGTGTGAAGTGGAAATGTGGTTATTTTCTTGCCTTCTGGAGCTGCTTTTCTGATCTGAAAGATGTTTTCAGTGCTGTGAAACCTTTCTTTCAGGACAAGGAACAGGCTGTATGAAAAACTTTATGGAACTTTTCTCTTTTCATCTTCCAGAGATGATTTGGAGCGGCTGGCCAGGGCCACTAACTGGGCTAAGTTTACTGCTGTTGCCAGCTTGGGTGTTATACACAAGGTAATGTGTTCATTGCTCTCTGGAGTGTATAATGCTTGACTTGTGAGAGCTGAAAACATTGAAATAGGGTTTTGGAAAGATGCCTGCACTCCAGTTTACCGAGTCTATTGCGAGATGCGGCTGTAACAAAGCTGGTGTCTGCACTAAAGGAAAAGCTGTGCTTTATCTAGTCTATCTTCTCTGATACCCGGTGTAGTTTATGGCATGTTTTATTGAGCATCAAAAAGGTGGTAGTCTAACACAGCTCAAGGGCTCTTCCTAGATATTCTCTTCCTTTGTGACTTGAACAGAGTCAATAGTTTCTAGCTATTAAAACTTCAGGTGTATATTTTTTATGTGGTATTAGGACAATACTGTCCTTACTGTAGTAAGCTTCAGTAAGTTTGAATCGTGACCTGAGTAGTCATTTTCTTCAATTTCATGCACAGAGATGGCATATTTAGAGCTGTTTTGAAATAGCAAGAAGTCTTTGTGTTGTGTGTCTCAGCCCTCATTAAGGTGGTCTAGTGAATGAACTAGTGTAGCTTCAGGCCAAATTTGTCATGAATCGGTGAATACTTGTGTATTGTGGTTAATAAAACCCTAGTACAGAAGGATTCTTTTCTGACTGAAAGGCTGATTTTTGTGGAGAAAGTAAAGGCTATAACTTGCTTTCTCCTGATATGTTTACATATCATTGTGAAATATGTGCATATAGTGCTTTTTCACCTTTCACTTCCCACTATCTTCTCTTCCTGCTGGATGCTGGGGATAGAGGTCATGTGAAAGAAGCATTGCAGCTAATGGCAACTTACCAACCCAAGGAGACCTTGCCAGGGTCAGCATACCAGGAAGGTGGGGGCCTGTATGCCTTGGGTCTCATTCATGATAGCCGTGGTGGGGACATCACTGGTTATTTGCTGAACCAGCTGAAGAAAGCCAGTAATTATGTATGTACTGGGTTCAGTGATGAACCTTTGTTTTGTTGGGAGTATCCAGCTTGTTTAGGGTTAGAGGTGGCTAAGACGATGGCAGTAGTATGGTACTTACACTTCTTTTGGGCCTTAAATATAAAGCTTGGTTTTAACAACCTATTGCTCAATGTTTAGGTAAGATTTTTAGGAAATTCTTTCAATTTAGAAAACAGTTGACAGTCAATCTAGCTTCATCTTTCTTACTCCTTGAGTATCAACTTAGTTTTACTAGTAGACCTGCATTATTCAGGGACTGTTAATTCTTACGGCTTAGCTGTCAAAAGAATAAGCCACAAAATGCTTCTGCTGCCCAATAGGTTTAATGCAACTTATTAAAAAAATTATTTTACTTCACTACTCACTGTTTGTAAACCTCTACAAAAAGTCTCATTTTCAAGTTAGGAACAAATTAGTATTTTCCCAGCATGTTCCCTTCTTCTCTTTGGGGAATTTCACACTGCTTTAAAAATTCTGTGAAAGGATTCCACTCATCTTATTGCAAATGTATTGTTCTTCCTGTATCCATTGTTATGAAAAAGAGGATGTAGACAGTTCAAGTGGGTTACTGATTTACCTTTCTACTTAAAAAGTATTATTGGGCAGCAGTTTTTACACATGGCAGAGTTTTAGGGTTTTACGTAAATCACTCAGTGGGGAAAGACTTTGAAGATGCTAGAAAGTGTCTTGTGCTATGTGTGAAGCTTCTGGTACTCATTGTTTATGGGCTTTTGAACCACTATTTCTATAGTTTTCTGCCTCTTTCATAAGAATTACTGCCTGAGATGGTGTAAGTGGTATTTCTAACAGATTATTTCGAATGTTGGGTGGTTTGAGACTGGAAGTTTGCAGCATTATGTTGATGGAAAAATGTGTACTTCAGCTGAAGCCGTATTTTTCCTGGTTTTATGATGACTAAACTTGCATATGCTTCTCTAGATTGTCTGACATGGTGGCAGCCTGGGTTTTGGTCTGGCTGCCATGGTAGCAGGTCAATATGTGTACGATTTGCTGAAAACAAATCTATGCCAGGATGATGCAGTGACAGGTCAATATTCTGCTTTCAAAGCAAATAACCATCTGAGGCCTTATCAGGCATCTGGGTTTTTTTGGTGCAGGTTTGTTTGTTTTGTTTTGTTTTTTTTTTTCAGGTTTCCTTTTACCAGCATAGGTTGCCTTAGCTGTGTTTTATTTACTTGCCTTTTCCTGGTAAGCATGGTTTTTTAGTTATATGGCCCTAATATTCAGAGGTCCTGTCAGGACTGGTCTGTGGGATTATACCAAATATTGGTGAGACATGCTACGTCTTTAAACAGTCTCCTCTTTTATCTGTTGGCCTACTTCTTTTGTGATTTTCTAGATAGAGTATTTACAGCTTTTGGGAACAGAGTTTGCTTGATTTTTTTTTTTTTTTTTTCTTTTCTGTGCTGTGCAGTTGAGACAGCTGGCTTTGCACTGGAACTGGATATGTTGTGATTTAAAAATGCTCAAGCTATTGAGGACATGGTTGGCTATGCACAGGAAACCCAGCATGAGAAGATTTTGCGAGGCCTTGCAGTTGGAATTGCTCTGGTCACGTATGGGAGAATGGAGGAGGCAGATGCTCTCATTGAGAGTCTGTGCAGAGATAAGGTAAGTTTAGTTCTGAATTAATCCCTGGCCCTACTGTTACACATATGACCTTCAACAGTACAAGAACAAAAGTGCTTAGTTGTGTATTTTTTAGTCTCATACTTACTCTCTATAGTTCCGTGAGCAGTAACAAGGAGCAGAGCAGATTGTAATGATTAAAAATGGATGGTGGTTCGTTCTTGAGGGTTTAGTAGTGGTTCAATAGCAGATATTGAATAAGAAGCAAAATAACACATCTACCAGATACTGTCTTTGGCAGCCTGTGGTGTGGCAATTCCTGTCCCCCTGAAATCGGTAATGACAGCTCTGCTTTGGTGGCTGTCTTGTAACGCATCCCTAGTAAACTGTTAAGCAACCAGGTTACTTTTTTTGCAGATTCCAGGCCCGAAGTGGAGCAGGTTTAAGATCAGAATTAGGAAGTCGCTCTTTGGGTGGATATTAAATATTGCTGTTTTCTCTTCCAGGATCCAGTTCTCTCTCTTTCTGGCGTGTACACTGTTGCGGTGGCATGCTGTGGCTCAGGGAAAAACAAGGCTATCAGGCGCTTAATGCATGTGGCTGTAAGTACTGTGGGCTTAGAAGCACACAGCAAGAAGTATGTGGTGTGCGAGTAAACGCATCACTGACAGGTTTTGTGTCTGTGGTGTTACTGTTCTATTCTAAATCAGAGGTTGTGAAATAAAGGAAGCTTTCCTTAACACTACGAGTAGAAATAATAGGGTCTGTTAACATTAGGATAATTTGACTTAGAGCAGGAAAATATTCAGCCTGATACCACAAAAAAGGAACCTGCTTAAAAAGAAACACAATCCAAAATTAGTTGGTAACGGCTTTGTAGTAAATAGTCTGCATAACAATGGCTGGGAAAAAGCAACTTAAGCTGTAAAAAAAGAGGTCTGTCTGCTCCTTGACTGGCTTGCAGTTACTGTGTATGAGCAAGGATGAGGCCATTTCAGCTAAGGCTGAACATGATTTTTAGCTTTCCCCATTGTTGTATGAACTTGTGAATTATTCTATCTTCCTGATTAACTTGGCTTGAAATGTTTAACCTGGCTCAAAATGTTGCAAAGTCCTCAAGTGTTATAACTACATTCTGAATGTCCTGTTTTCCCTTTTGTAGCTGAGTGATGTGAATGATCATGTGAGGTGGGCAGCTGCTGAGTTGCTTGGTTTCGTTCTGTTCAGGTACAGTATCTTACTTGTTCACTTCTACAGCCTTCAGTTTGATGTCCGTTGCATCTTCAGGAGTTGTGTGTGTTATTGCTTTCACAATAATATGTAATTGCTAACTGAGTGTATGTTGAAAAGTAAAAAAAATTGGGAGAGAATAAGATTTAATGCAGGATTAGAAGCCTTCCTTAATGTTCAGCAGATGCTTAATGAGCCATTCTTCAGTTTCTGGACTTAGGAATTAATTGTCTGAGTAGAGTTAGATGAAGTTGACAAATAGAATGAAAAATCAATATTTGCAGGATTGAGACTTAATGAAAAATTAAATATAAGGTGTTTATGCCAGGCCTCTTACAGGCAGCAGTACTCAGGCAAATATGTCTGCCTGATTGCTATCTACAGTGTTCTTGAAGGTCATGACTTTAGCAAAATAATCTGAAGAAGAATGTTGAAACAATCTTTGTTTTTAAGTATCTAGTGCTGAACCCTGACATGTTACTGGTGTTATGTTGTGGTAATGTAGAGCTCATCACAAAATAGTCATGATGTTTGCTTTGGTTCTCTGAAGTGAAATCAATTGCTGATCTGGTATCTTCTAGTGCTCTATGGATAGTTCCCTAGGTAAGAGGTGCTGGGCTTGGTTGGTGTGTGTGTGTGTTTGTTTGCTGGTTGTTGGGTTTCTGCTTGGTTCGTTGGTTGGTTTTTTTATTAGATTGGGGAATTAAAAGTCTCCCCTTCATCTATTAATACAGTAGTCTGTGTAATTTTAGCACTGAGTTAAGCTGCAGCCTTTGGGTGTGTCTGAGAGGAGGTAGTGCATACATGGGTCCAGCCCTTGGAATGTAAAAATCTTTGTTCACATCATCCTTGGATAGTGGCAGTCTGTAAAGTCATCCTTAAAAGCTGGGTAAGAGGTGCTTAAAGGTGGTATTAAAAACATGGATTACTGATATGATGAGTCAAGTTTGTCATTAATGAACGAGTTTCCTATGTGAGCAGCAGGTGGCTCTTAAGAGCTTCAGCTCTGTTGCATTTTTTCTTGCTGCATAGCAATAGTCTCCTGAATTTAAAAAGGTCTGATCAACTGTCTTCTGCATCTGTGTACAGAAAGAAAATTCCATGCAGGTCTTCCATATTTTCAGGTATCTTTTTTCCAAACAGTTTGTGGCAAATCACTTTTGACCTCTGATTTCAACGTTATTTTTCTTCTCAATAAATGCAAAATGTAATTGTTATCATTAGCTTGCTCCAAAATGAGAATTTTTCAGGGCTCTGAGCTAAACCATTAACCATGTGTTTGCATCTTGTTGGGGCAAGGTGCTTCTGGGCCTGTTCTCTCCATATCCAGCAACAAGGAAATGAGTAACATTACCTCTGACTCTTTCACCTGCTCTGCAGTGGTTCATATCTTATCCTGCCTCTTCTTTTGAAGGGGTACAGTCCAAAACCTGCTTGCACAGCAAGGAGGAATTTATAAATTCCAGTGTCCACCTGACTTGGTAGCAAAGGACTAAAACTTTTTACCTCGATATCATTGGCTTCTGGAGACTGAAGCCTTGTGTCAAGTTGTTGTAACTGCTAAGGTTTTTCACTTGATAACATAAAGTACATGATCAGTTGTTTTGCTTTAAGACACAGTTCTGGGGGGAGCCCTTGGTTTGTCTAGCTCAGACTCCTGCATTCACGTGCAGCTGTGGAAGGGATTTTCTGCTATGTGGGCCCCATAGGTTACACCCCACTTAATTCTCTCTAATTATGAACTAAAAGCTGTGTTTCATTTTCTGGAAATAAAGAACGTACATCACTGTAGTGATCTAAAAGGAGGATTACATTTACATTTCCTGTTTGCTGAAACTGCTAGTTAGAACTAATTGTGTTCTATAGCCCATAAAGAACAAGTGGGCTGTGCGTTCGTCAGATTTCTTGCTTAAAATGACACCTCTTAGGACTGTTGCTTGTTGAAGTCTATCTAGATTTACTTCTGTTAAAGCCCCTAATACAGCATTGAATGCTGGCAAGAGTCAGTTACATGTCAGCTGCTACGTGTACAGAGCTTTTGACTGAAGTGTTTTGTGGTGGGAGCTGAGCAGGTCTCTAACACTGTGGGCTGAGCCCCAGAAATTATTCTTGTCTTAGGTGGAAGAATGTGACTGAAGCTCCTGTGAGAAGAGATGTCGTTGAATTCTCTGTCTGTGGTTGCAGAAAGAGAACTGTTAAGTCAGGATTCAAATAAGAGAATAAGTTCGTTGATGCAAAAGAAGCCTTTTTGGTTTTTAAGGTATAGATGAAATGGAAAAGACAATAAATTTGAAGTGCTTTACTTTTTAAAATGGGAAAGAATTATTTTTACCTTAATTTTTACCAATTCAGATCAGGAATTGATCTTTGTTTACATTGCCAAGTGAGACGTAATCGGTTTATATAGTCAGCTTTTTTAATATTGCTATATGTTAGAGCAATGCTGCAGTGTATCTAAACACTGTAGTTTATGTACAAAATGAGGAGGTAGATGTTTTATAGATGTAACAAATATGGTTGGGGAGAAGGCTTCAATGTGGGAGGCAGCAATGCTTGAAACTCTGAACAGAAAGGGTTTAATATTCTCATAGCACTGTTAAGAGCCACGGTGAGGAAGGACTTAAGTTGAGAGATGCTGCTTCTGCCTTGGTGCAGTATTGTTGGGAAAAGGCTAAGGGCAGGAGAGGGAACAATGCAGCCTCCAGAGAGTCTCAAAAGAAAGATGTAGTCTCAGCTGTTAAGTGTAGGCTACCCAAAGCCAGTGAACTCGGCATGGCTTATGTTCAGCTCTTCACTTTAGGATGAGGCAAGAGTGATAGTAATGCTTCCTGCTTTTTTATTCTTTCTGTTTACAGAGTCTTTGGTTTTTTAACACTATGTATTTGCTTTGAGTCAAACATAGGTCAGATACTTACATTTTGTTCCAGGAATACTTGGACAATTTGTTTTAACCCCTACAACCTAACTTTATCCAGTAGTCAGATGGCAAATCATCTGGGTAATTGAGTAGTAGGCTGTCACTCTAATATGATCTGCACCAGTCACTTTTTCAGTTCATTAACTGTGAAGAAAAGGAATTTAATGAAACATACCTGCTTGTTGATTTTTGCATGGGGATAGGTGAAAGGGTTTTTTTTTACCTCCAACCCGTTTTTGTCGTCTTCTGTCCTCCTGGGGGAGGAGGATGAGGGTCCCTTTCAGTGAAAGGTTAATAGTAACAGACATCTTCCTAAACCAGAAGAAGTTTCAGACTTTTACATAAGTATTTTTAGATTTGAAAGTGCTTTTATCTGTAGGTTTGAAACTGGAAACAGCTTGTATCTTCACTGACCAAACTGTTGTGCACCGGAGAATTCTCTTGGCATCTCTGGCAAAACTAATCTAAATTCTAATGAAAATTGTAGCTGTACTATCAGATTGAAACAATGAATGCATTTGTGCAATTGGTACACTATGACATCTTGCATTAATTCTTCCTTGCCATTTTTCTATCGTTGTTCTAGATGAGTTTGTATTCATGAGATTCTACTTCAGGAAATAGAGCTCAGAGCCTTACGTTGCTTGGGCGTTTTAAAATCTCTGCAAGTGTTTTAACTTCCTACTGTAAAGTAGAATGTGTACACTGATAAGCAACATGATTGGGTTTCAATCTGAGATAGGTGCAAGCTGGGCTGGAGAAACCTGCTGAAATCTCCAGAGTATTCCTTCGATTAGTTGCTTTGTCCTTACATTGTAAAAACGATAGGCTTATAAGCACTACCTGTAGTGCCTATAATAAGCCTGTAAGCTTATATACAAAGATTTTCATATCACTAAATCACAGCATGCGTGAGAAGAGTGAAAAAAACCAATCTAATATTCCTCCCCACCTCTCATTCCAGAAAAATACTTTCAGATTCCCAGATTATACACTCTAAAGCTTTTTAGCTGAGTAAGTAAACATTTTAAGCAGTGCAATTTATAACTGATTTGGTTGTCTGACCAAAGCCTTGAATTTGCTTATAACTACTGTTCAGCAGCTGTAGTTTCAAGTTAAGTCATAAATTCTGAGTTTCTTTGAGCCATTAAAGGAAGTTGATGATTTATCTGTTGCTTTTAATGGCGAAGACTTCTGTTGGGTTTTATGAAGAGATATTGCTGTGCATCTTGCAGAATATAAGACTTCTTTGTTGTGCAGTGGTTAATGAATTTGAAAATGAGTTGTACATAGGCATTTTTATCTATGCCATGCAAGAAATCTAATGTTCATGGTAGTATTAAGTCAGTGCTGAAAACTGTCCAGAACTCTGGGACTCCCTCCTCCAGCTTCCAATGCTAAGAGCCAGAGGAGCTCTGGTGAATGTCCTGTCTTTTTTAGCTCCAGAGTACCAGGTTGTTCAGTATGCTTTCACCAGGTTTACTGTGCTTTCATTACTTTACCTTTCAAGGCTGAAGTTATGTATGACAGCCTAGAAAAAAAATTAAGGGATTATCCTTTCGCTTTTTCATAGCAGCCTGAAGCGCTGTGGGTTTTTCTGCAGTAAGCAAACATTTTCTATGAAGCAGCATAAAAACATCATCATGCTTCTTGTATGCTAGTGAACAGCTTTATAGCATTAGTCTCTCTTCTCAGTGCCTTGTCCTCTGCTTAACACTGGAGTTTTTTAATGTATTTTGATGCATCTGAAATTGTTATGAGTATGGCCGGATGTGATGTGATTAGCAAAGTTTTACATTTGGAGAATGCAAGATAAGTGATTAATACGTTTCTCTGGCTGCCTGAAAATTTTCTTAGAATTATAGAATAGTTAGGGTTGGAAAGGACCTTAAGATCATCTAGTTACAACCCCCCTGTTATGGGCAGGAACATGTCACACTAAACTATACCACGCAAGGGGCTTGCAGCTTAATCCCCCAGATGATTTTAGACTTGGCTCCACAGAATGTTTTCTATCAGCACAGTTGAGATTAGCTGAATTTTTTGCTTCTCTGTTTTGCAGAGTGGTTTAAAGGTTGGGATTTTGTTTGGTTTTGCTTGTTTTTTAGGCGTGTTTTATTTTTGTTTGTTTGTGGTTTTTTTTTTCTTTATGATATTCCCTTAATTTGCATTTCAAGATGCTTATTCTGTTAGGCTTCTAACTCCATTGTTTTCCTCTCTTCAATGCTGCTTGGGTGGGTATATTTATAGGTAGTCCTTATGTCCATGTCCGTGCTGTAATTTTTAATTGGATAGGCAGCCAGAATATTAACTAAGTATCTCCTAATGTATTAATGAAACAACAAGAACAAAAAACCTAATTTTTGCCCATTGCTCTTTTAAAATGTATTTCTTTCTGCAGTGCTTGTATGTTGCAGATCAGCTTTTACTCTTGTCTTGCTTCTGTAGTAGTTGAAACAGAGATGAAATATGCCAGATAAAAGCTTCTGTGTTAATGAGGGAAGTTAAACTAGGTAACTGTATAAGTTATTATTTTCATGTAGTACATTGAGGCCACATAGCTGGCCACGTGATTGGTTTGTCGTGGGCCAGGTTCTGAAAGAATTGATAGCATCTTACTTCAGAGAAAGGAATGCTTTATAAATTTGTGATGCTTAAAGATGATGCCCGTGGATGTAGCCCTGAGCTTCCCATCTTGCTTGTCAGCACCCCAAGAGCGGTGTTGTCCTTAGTTACTGTACAACAAAGTTGTGCTTTCTTACAGCAGCTTGCAGTGACTCTCTTATTTTCAATCATGTCTTGCTAATGAAGGTAATGTCTTTGCTCAAATCTGTTCTTGTAGATCAAGTTGCTGAAACAATATCTCTGCTGTCACAGTCTTTTTATTTCATAGTTCTGCATCTCCTCATCATTTTTCTTCTCCCTCTGTCCTTATGCTTTCCAGAACTGTTACCTGAATTCTTCACTTATTTGCTTTCTCAGTGAACAAGCAACTTCTTTTTACACTTGTCATGTTAAATGGAATGTGCATGTTTTTCTGTCCTTGGAGAAATTTCCTTTCTTTGTAGGAAGACTGGATTTTAGATGAGCCACTAGTCCTTTGGATTGAGGTTGATTATTGCTGACTGTATTCAATAACTGGAACATTTTTCTTTATATGGTTACTAAAACTGAGAAATCTACATGCCAGCTTGACAAAATATTTTTTTAGCTGAGGGAGACTTTTTCAAGTGTCATTTCCTGTTAGTGTAGTCTAACTACTGATTACTGAGAGTCTTTACTTTGGGGTGGGTTCATTTTATTCCTATTCCCTCACCCCTAGAGCTTCACGTAGTCTAGGTCTTAATAAGGCTTTTGATCTCAAATATTTTTAGATATAGGTATCTTTTACAAGTATAGTAGTCCATCAATTCTGGCTTTAACTACAGGATCCCCTTAAACACATTTTAACAAAAAGAGGAGTAAGAGCAGTTAGAGCTTTTTTCAACTTAAAGTGACTAGTGACTATCACCAAAAAGGGTAGGAAGAAGGCAACTTAAAGTAACACAGAAGTATTTTTAGTAATTTCTTCTGGGACTCCTCCCGTGGCCATTTTTACATTAGGCTCTGTTTCAGATGTGTGTATGTTCTAAATTAAATATATGGAAAAACATGTAGGAAGGACATATTATCTTTTGTACTTTCTGTTCTGAGGAGGAAAAAAAGTAAGCCTTTTTCTGCACGTAATTTTGGTTTGTAACTAGAGGGTTCTGAAAACACTAAAAACGAAAAAGAAGACCCAGCTAAAAATGTTAGTGTAAATGGGAGTTATTGGAAAAAAATAGTGAGCTGGCTGCTTATTGTGAGAACCCCAGTACTTTGGGGAAATCCGATTTCCCTTCCCAAAGGCAGGTGTTCTGGAACTGTCAGAAGCTCCTCATTTCACAGATGCTAGACTCTGGTAACTTTTATGGGTTGTGATGAGCAACTCTTTGTATGAATTTGATGCTCTGATGAAAGGCTTGAGCATGTTTGAAAGGGTGCAGATTGGCATCTACAGTCTTATGCCATTATTCCAGTGAAATTATTCTGAGCTAAGCTAAACTGCAAATGTGTGCCGGTCCGGATAGTACTGCGTCTCTGCTGGCTCTGAAACACTTGCTCTTCTTTTCAAGGGCAATAGCTATTCTATCTGTGATTTTTCTGCCTTGTGTGAACTATGGAAGATAAGGGAAGGCTTTCACTGAAGTTCCAATGATAGTAAAAAAGGAAGTTTGTCCATCTAAATTAAAGGGAAGTTCCAGGCACTGCCTGTCCTGGTTTACTCATTATCACTGATGTGGTATTGTCATATTTTGGTTAAATGCTGTTACTTTTTTAGTATGAAAAGAACATCTGACTAATCTAACAATACCAGACATATTTGTATGCGAGAGTAATGGAAATGAAATTCAGGTGGGTACAAGATTCTACGTACTCTTACAGTAAAACAACAAAGGGACAATTTCAGCACATGGAAATTTTGCTCATCCTGCCAAGAAACAGTTTCACCTGTTGTGGAATGGACAACTTTTGGTCTCGGTAGCAAGTGATTCTGCTTCTGGTACGCATATCCATAGAGAATAAAAAAACCTCATACTTGGATATACAATCTCAGCAAATGAAGGTGTCGTAGGAGGTAGTGCAGTGGGTATATGTGCAGTTCTGTTTACACAGAGTAAAGGTGGATTTAAATTAAAACAAGCATGCTTGTATCCCCTTGCTTATTTCATCATAAAGCATCAACCTACAGAATGTTCTGTCATCTTGCCAGAGTAAATGTTAGTGTTTGTACAGAGACGATTTTCTTATAAAAATGTACTTTGAAGGGCCTGGGTGTGGTGAGAACTGAAGTCAGATATTCAGATTGGTTTAGCTTTTATTTATTTCCTTTTTCCTGTTGGCTACATTTCTGCATTAGTCATTTATCATGGAATGAAGCTGTGAGTGCCACCATGGGGTTGGGTTAAAATAGGGGAGGCTTTGGAGGAGAGGAATTAATATTGATTTGTAAGGTGTTGCTTGCATAAGTAACAGAAAACAACAGTATTTATATAGTCTTACAGTACATTTGTGTTACCTAGAACAATACATACAGTAACACTATGATATAGGCATAGCTGCCATTCCACTATACGTATCTGACTTGTTCTTCTGTTTTATCAACTTAATTCTCTGTGAGCAGCGATGTATCCAGCAGAACGGCTTATGATGCTTGGATGGGTGAGCTCCTCAGCCTCATTGGGCTCTGATATCTAATGGGGTTAATCCCATTTCTCATCCCATGCATGACAAAGAACTTGGAATTTTCTATTGCAGAGCTTCTCAAAGAGATCCTGCTGGAGCGTTTTTTAAGGGCCTTGATAGGCCTTGTGGTCCGATAGTTGCAAGTGATATACTTGCTGAAAGCGCCCCTAAATGTTTTGTTGATTATTGTATAGACGAGAGGGTTCACTCCTGAGGATACATATCCTATCCAGACAAGTATCTCCGTAAGCTTTTGAGAAATCTCTTGGTTGCAGGAGTTGCACAGAACTGAACTTATGTTTGTTATGGAGAATGGGCAGCACATCAACAAGAAAAGAAAAAGTACAATCCCCAGAACTTTTGATGCCCTTTGCTCACTGGTTATTTTTTTCATGGACTTTGTCCCTGTTGTGTATGTTCTGCAGATTGGCATGTCATTGGACAAAATCTTGTCTTTTCTCGAGCCGTTTAGCATGGCCACCTTTTCTGGCGAGGGCACAGATGTTGTGTCACACTGAAATACTGTGGACACTGTTGAGCAAGTGAAATGGTGAGGTGGTTTGTTTATCAAGTAGACCTTCTTGTGTAGCACTTAGATTGTAAGAAAATAAGTGACTATCATGAAACGAGGGGAATGAAGAATGAAGCCACTGATCCGTACAGAATGTAGTCATGAAAACGATGGGGCATCGGGGCTCATGTGATGTTTGTAGAGTTGCCATTTCCATCTTCAGTGCCTCTGACAGGGACGGGAATAGCAATTCCTGCAGGACACGAACAAAGTACTTCAGCATATGGTAATCGCTTGCAGTCTTTTTTGGGCTTGAAGCCTCGGGGTCTCTAAAGAAAGTAGTTCCTGAGCTCTGGAGCTAACTCAGGGTGAAGGAGAACTGAGAGCATTATGTGTGTAGTTGGGCAAACAGTAAAGACTTGGCAACCTCAGCTATAAAAGAGTGCCTTTTCGAAGGAGACTGGGCCTAGCCTTTACTGATTGAGGAAGCAGTATAAAGTTGCCAACTTCTCAAGTGTAAAAAACATGAGTAGTTTTGACTGTAGGTGTTAGTATGGCTTTTCCTCTAGTGAAATGTGTTTCCCTAATGCCAGCTGCTTCCACCCCCCTTACCCTGGGGTAACCTTTGCACTTTTTGAAGGGCAGTTTGGTAAATACATGTATCTAGTCTTTGCTTCTTATCTTAACCCCATCAAGTTACTGGACACAGCTGATTTTTTTTTTCTTATTTTTTTTTTCACCCTGCCTTGACTCTTTCATATATACAAGTAGTTTAATAGTTGCCAGAATTATGCAGGTTGTGTTTAAGATGGATTTGTTGTTTAAAGTCTCTTGCATATTTAAAAGTTTTTAGATGAGACCAGCTAGCATTGTGATTCACCACTCTATAAGAAAATATAAAAAACTTTATCAGTCCTGTCTTTTAAATGAATTTTTTATTATCACTAAATTGCAGTCAGCACTTCGTTTGCCAGCAGTTTGACATTGCAACAAAACCAGTAGTTTCCTTACTGCCTGGTCAAAGTTGTGTGATATTTCCTGATACTGCTTAAAGAGATGTTGTTGGCATTTACTGCATTCCTCTGCTACTCTGCTTAGTCAAGTTGGTTGAAGGCAGCAAGAGCAAAACCAACTCTTCAGCCATTTAATACCTTTATTAATAAGAGGCACACTTTCAGATAGAGCAAAGATTTAAAGTGAGGATTGAGGCAAGTTAACCTTAGATTTGGAGAACCCTGGCTCAGCTGCAGAATGCTCCCCTGTCAGATAAAAAGGAAATGACAAAAGTACAGCACTGATAACTAACAACAAACCAGGCATTAAAAGGTCAATTTGTACGTGTCTTGTCATGGCAACAGGGTTTTGTTTGCTTGTTAGGTTGGTTGGGTTTTTTTTTTTTATGGTAAAGATAGCATCTTTTCTCCTATCATCCCTGTTCTTCCTGAATTTTTTTTGAAGTTAGGCTTTTTGGGTTTAGGCATGTATACCTTGGCCAAAATGGTGGATGTAGCCATTCTACCATGAATCATTTGCCTTAGTAGCACACAATAATTTTTTTCTTATTCTTGCACACAGAGCATACGACACTCTGCCTATGGCTGCTTGCAGTGTACCTTTGTTTATCTGAATTATATGTTTCACCTCCTTAGCTCATTTAACAGATTTTTTTTTTCTTTATTTTCAATCCTTAAAGGCAGGTGCACATCACAGAGGTGCTAATTTAAAAGTTAATTCATTGGCTTCCTTTACACTCTTCAGGGTGTTTGGTTTTGGTTGAGTTTTTTTTTTTTTTTTTTTTTGCTTAGAAGTTAGCCTTTCTATATGTTATATTGCCAGTGCATCTCAGTTTTCAATGTGAGTTTTACCAGCCATTCATTGATCTTTCAGTCTTTGATACAACTAATAAAACTTTTTTTACTTGCTTCATGGGAAAATTGTGAAGTACAGATTTTAGCAGCATCT